>NC_092105.1:25054729-25065556 GCF_045679555.1 Salvelinus alpinus | reverse complement strand
ATGTCTAGCTAGCTAGGTAGCTTAAGGGCTCAAATCAAATCAAATCCAATGCCTAGCAGATGTTAATGCGAGTGTAGCGAAATACTTGTGCTTCTAGTTCCGACCATGCAGTAATATCTAACAAGTAATCTAACAATTTCACAACAACTACCTTATACACACAAGTGTAAAGGAATGAATAAGAATATATACATATAAATATATGGATGAGCGATGGCCGAACAGCATAGGCAAGATGCAGTAGATGGTATAGAGTATATACATATATGATGAGTAATGTAGGGTTTGTAAACATTATATAAAGTGCCATTCTTTAAAGTGACTAGTGATACATTTATTACATCCAATGTTTTATTATTAAAGTGGCTAGAGATTTGAGTCAGTATGTTAGCAGCAGCCACTCAATGTTAGTGATGGCTGTTTGACAGTCTGATGGCCTTGAGATAGAAGCTGTTTTTCAGTCTCGGTCCCAGCTTTGATGCACCTGTACTGACCTCGCCTTCTGGATGATAGCATGGTGAACAGGCAGTGGCTCGGGTGGTTGTTGTCCTTGATGATCTTTTTGGCCTTTCTGTGAAATCGGGTGGTGTAGGTGTCCTGGAGGGCAGTCAGTTTGCCCCCGGTGATGCGTTGTGCAGACCTCACTACCCTCTGTTTATCCTTACGGTTGTGGGCGGAGCAGTTACCGTACCAGGCGGTGATACAGCCCGACAGGATGCTCTCGATTGTGCATCTGTAAAAGTTTGTGAGTGTTTTTGGTGACAAGCCGAATTTCTTCAGCCTCCTGAGGTTGAAGAGGCGCTGTTGCGCCTTCTTTACCACACTGTCTGTGTTCAACACTGTCTGTGTGGGTGGACCATTTCAGTTTGTCCGTGATGTGTACGCCAAGGAACTTAAAACTTTACACCTTCTCCACTACTGTCCCATCTATGTGGATAGGGGGGTGCTCCCTCTGCTGTTTCCTGAAGTCCACGATCATCTCCTTTGTTTTGTTGACGTTGAGTGTGAGGTTACTTTCCTGACACCACACTCCGAGGGCCCTCACCTCCTCCCTGTAGGCCTTCTCAGTAGGCCTTCGTTGTTGGTAATCAAGCCTACCATTGTTTTGTCAGCAAACTTGATTGAGTTGAAGGTGTGCTTGGCCACGCAGTCATGGGTGAACAAGGAGTACAGGAGAGGGCTGAGAGCGCACCCTTGTGGGGCCCCAGTGTTGAGGATCAGCGGGGTGGAGATGTTGTTTCCTACCCTCACCACCTGGGGTGGCCCGTCAGAAAGTCCAGGACCCAGTTGCACAGGGCGGGGTCGAGACCCAGGGTCTCGAGCTTAATGACGAGTTTGGAGGGTACTATGGTGTTAAATGTTGAGCTGTAATCGATGAATAGCATTCTTACATAGGTATTCCTCTTGTCCAGATGGGTTAGGGCAGTGTGCAGTGTGATTGCGATTGCGTCGTCTGTGGACCTATTGGGGCGGTAAGCAAATTGGTGTGGGTCTAGGGTGTCAGGTAGGGTGGAGGTGATATGATCCTTGACTAGTCTCTCAAAGCACTTTATGAAGATGGAATTGAGTGCTACTGGGTGACAGTTGTTTAGCTCAGTTACCTTAGCTCTCTTGGGAACAGGAACAATGGTTGCCTTCTTGAAGCATGTGGGAACAGCAGACTGGGATAAGGATTGATTGAATATGTCTGTAAACACACCAGCCAGCTGGTCTGCGCATGCTCTGAGGACGTGGCTAGGGATGCCGTCTGGGCCGGCAGCCTTGTGAGGATTAACACGTTTAAAAGTTTTACTCACGTCGGCTGCGGTGAAGGAGAGCCCACAGGTTTTGGTAGCGGGCCGTGTCAGTGGCACTGTATTTGTCACGGCCGTCAAAGGAAGTGGACCAAAGCGCAGCGTGGTGAGCGTACATATTCCTTTTATTAGAAATGATGCCGACAAAAACAATAAACAATACAAAACAACCGTGAAGCTTAAGGGCTACAGTGGGGAGAACAAGTATTTGATACACTGCCGATTTTGCAGGTTTTCCTACTTACAAAGCATGTAGAGGTCTGTAATTTTTATCATAGGTACACTTCAACTGTGAGAGACGGAATCTAAAACAAAAATCCAGAAAATCACATTGTATGATTTTTAAGTAATTAATTAGCATTTTATTGCATGACATAAGTATTTGATCACCTACCAACCAGTAAGAATTCCGGCTCTCACAGACCTGTTAGTTTTTCTTTAAGAAGCCCTCCTGCTCTCCACTCATTACCTGTATTAACTGCACCTGTTTGAACTCGTTACCTGTATAAAAGACACCTGTCCACACACTCAATCAAACATACTCCAACCTCTCCATGGCCAAGACCAGAGAGCTGTGTAAGGACATCAGGGATAAAATTGTAGACCTGCACAAGGCTGGGATGGGCTACAGGACAATAGGCAAGCAGCTTGGTAAGAAGGCAACAACTGTTGGCGCAATTATTAGAAAATGGAAGAAGTTCAAGATGACGGTCAATCACCCTCGGTCTGGGGCTCCATGCAAGATCTCACCTCGTGGGGCATCAATGATCATGAGGAATGTGAGGGATCAGCCCAGAACTACACGGCAGGACCTGGTCAATGACCTGAAGAGAGCTGGGACCACAGTCTCAAAGAAAACCATTAGTAACACACTACGCCATCATGGATTAAAATCCTGCAGCGCACGCAAGGTCCCCCTGCTCAAGCCAGCGCATGTCCAGGCCCGTCTGAAGTTTGCCAATGACCATCTGGATGATCCAGAGGAGGAATGGGAGAAGGTCATGTGGTCTGATGAGACAAAAATAGAGCTTTTTGGTCTAAACTCCACTCGCCGTGTTTGGAGGAAGAAGAAGGATGAGTACAACCCCAAGAACACCATCCCAACCGTGAAGCATGGAGGTGGAAACATCATTCTTTGGGGATGCCTTTCTGCAATGGGGACAGGACGACTGCACCGTATTGAGGGGAGGATGGATGGGGCCATGTATTGCGAGATCTTGGCCAACAACCTCCTTCCCTCAGTAAGAGCATTGAAGATGGGTCGTGGCTGGGTCTTCCAGCATGACAACGACCCAAAACACACAGCCAGGGCAACTAAGTAGTGGCTCCGTAAGAAGCATCTCAAGGTCCTGGAGTGGCCTAGCCAGTCTCCAGACCTGAACCCAATAGAAAATCTTTGGAGGGAGCTGAAAGTCCGTATTGCCCAGCGACAGCCCCGAAACCTGAAGGATCTGGAGAAGTTCTGTATGGAGGAGTGGGCCAAAATCCCTGCTGCAGTGTGTGCAAACCTGGTCAAGAACTACAGGAAACGTATGATCTCTGTAATTGCAAACAAAGGTTTCTGTACCAAATATTAAGTTCTGCTTTTCTGATGTATCAAATACTTATGTCATGCAATAAAATGCAAATTAATTACTTAAAAATCATACAATGTGATTTTCTGGATTTTTGTTTTAGATTCCGTCTCTCACAGTTGAAGTGTACCTATGATAAAAATTACAAACCTCTACATGCTTTGTAAGTAGGAAAACCTGCATAATCGGCAGTGTATCAAATACTTGTTCTCCCCACTGTATGTGCCACAAACAAAGTTAACTTCCCACAAAGAAAGGAGGGAAAAGGGCTACTTAAGTATGGTTCCCAATCAGAGACAACGATAGACAGCTGTCCCTGATTGAGAACCATACCCGGCCAAAACATAGAAATACAAAATCATAGAAAAACAAAACATAGAATGCCCACCCCAAATCACACCCTGACCAAACCAAATAGAGACATAAAAAGGCTCTCTCAGGTCAGGGCGTGACAGTATTGTCCTCAAAGCGAGCAAAGAAATTGTTTAGTTTGTCTGGGAGCAAGACATCGGTGTCCGCGACGGGGCTGGTTTTCTTTTTGTAATCCGTGATTGACTGTAGACACTGCCACATACGTCTCATGTCTGAGCCTTTGAATTGCGACTCTACTTTGTCTCTATACTGACGCTTAGCTTGTTTGATTGCCTTGCGGAGGGAATAGCTACACTGTTTGTATTCGGTCATGTTTCTTGCTATGATTAAAAGCAGTGGTTCACGCTTTCAGTTTCGCGCGAATCCTGCCATCAATCCACGGTTTCTGGTTGGGGAATGTTTTAACTTCTTATGGCTGCAGGGGCAGTATTGAGTAGCTTGGATGAAAGGTGCACAGAGGTGCCCATAGTAAACGCCTGCTCCTCAGTCCCAGTTGCTCATATTGGATAGAAAACACTCTGAAGTTTCTAAAACTGTTTGAATGATGTCTGTGAGTATAACAGAACTCATTTGGCAGGCAAAAACCTGAGATAAAATCCAAACAGGAAGTGGGAATTCTGAGGCTGGTTGATTTTCAACCAAGATCCTATTGAAATCACAGCGAGATATGGATGAGTTTGCACTTCCTACGGCTTCCACTATATGTCAACAGTCTGTAGAACCTTGTCTGTTGCCTCTACTGTGAAGGGGGGCCGAATGAGAGGGAAATTAGTCAGGTCTGCCATGACCTGACCATGCTCTAACCATGCGCGTTCACATGAGAGGGAGCTCTGTTCCATCGCTCATCTGAAGTCAATGTAATTCTCCGGTTGGAACGTTATTCAAGATTTATGTTAAAAACATTCTAAAGATTGATTCAATACATCGTTTGACATGTTTCTACTGACTGTTACGGAACTTTTGGACATTCCGTCAGCTTTTAGTGAACGCGCTTCCTGACGTTTGATTTGTTTACTAAACACGCTAAGAAAAATAGCTATTTGGACATAAATGATGGACATTACCGAACAAAACGAACATTTCTTGTGGAAGTGGGAGTCCTGGGAGTGCATTCTGACGAAGATCAGCAAAGGTAAGTGAAGATTTATAATGCTTTTTATGAGTTTTGTTGACTGCACAATTTGGTAACTGTATGGCTTGCTTTTGTGGCTGAACGCTGTTTTCAGATTATTGAGTATTGTGTTTTGCCGTAAAGCTTTTTGAAATCTGACACAGCGATTGCATTAAGAACAAGTGTATCTTTAATTCTATGTAAAACATGATTCTTTCATCAAAGTTTATGATGAGTATTTATGTTATTTGACGTGGCTCTCTGCAAT
Organism: Salvelinus alpinus; assembly: GCF_045679555.1. Classification (NCBI taxonomy): domain Eukaryota; kingdom Metazoa; phylum Chordata; class Actinopteri; order Salmoniformes; family Salmonidae; genus Salvelinus; species Salvelinus alpinus. The sequence continues at coordinate 25,060,438 of NC_092105.1, read as the reverse complement.
TTCTCCGGATATTTTGGAGGCATTTCTGAACATGGCGCCAATGTAAACTGAGGTTTTTGTATATAAATATTAACTTTATTACATACATACAGTATATGTATTGTGTAACATGAAGTCCTACGAGTGTCATCTGATGAAGATCATCAAAGGTTAGTGATTAATTTTATCTCTATTTTTGTGACTCCTGTCTTTGGCTGGAAAAAGGACTGTGTTTGTCTGTGATTTTGCGGTGACCTAACATAATCGTTTGTGGTGCTTTCGCTGAAAAGCCTATTTGAAATCGGACACTTTGGTGGGATTAACAACAAGATTACCTTTAAAATGGTATAAGATATATTTGAATTATTATCATTAATTATCATTTGAATTATAATTTGAATTATGAGATTTCTGTTGTTTGAATTTGGCGCCCTGCACTTTCACTGGCTGTTGTCATATCGATCCCGTTAACGGGATTGCAGCCATAAGAAGTTAATAGTTACCATGGGTACAACATCACCGATGCACTTGCTAATAAACTCGCTCACCGAATCAGCGTATACATCAATGTTGTTGTCTGAGGTTATCCGGACCATATCCCAGTCCAGATCGAAGCAATCTTGAAGCGTGTAATCATATTGGTCAGACCAGCGTTTAACAGACCTGAGCACGGGTCTTTCCTGTTTTAGTTTCTGTCTATAGGCTGGGAGAAACAAAATGGAGTCGTGGTCAGATTTTACGAAAGGAGTGCGGGGGAGGGCTTTGTATGCGTCACGGAAGTTAGAGTAGCAGTGATCCAGAATTTTGCCAGCCCGGGTCGCGCATTCGATATGCTGATAAAATTTAGGGAGCCTTGTTTTCAGTTAGCCTTGTTAAAATCCCCATCTACAATAAATGCCGCCTCAGGATATGTGGTTTCCAGTTTACATAGAGTCCAATGAAGTTATTTCAGGCCCGTTGAGGTGTCTGCTTGGGGGGGATATACACGGCTGTGATTATAATCAAAGAGAATTCTCTTGGTAGATAATGCGATCAGCATTTGATTGTAAGGAATTCTAGGTCAGGTGAACAAAAGGACTTGAGTTCCTGTATGTTGTTATGATCACACCACGACTCGTTAATCATAAGGCATACACCCCCGCCCTTCTTCTTACCAGAAAGATGTTTGTTTCTGTCGGCGTGATGCGTGAAGAAATGGGTGGCTGTACCAACTGTACCAACCAATCAGCAGGAGCAGTTGACTGAAATTAAGCTAGCTATAATCAAAAGATGAGCTACTTTAAGTTCTCATAACAAAATACCTTTTCTTTATAGAGACAGACAGTGGTGAGTTAGGTTGCAGTGAAGGAGGCAAAGGAAATACATAGCGAGAGGAAGCATTAAAGCAAGCAGGGAGAGAAGTTAGTAGCACAATGGTTCCCAAACTTCAAGTCCGGGACAATTTCAAAGATTGTACTGAGTTACAGTTCATATAAGGAAATCAGTCAACATCATCAGTCTTTGACTTACCACTCATGTATTTAGTAAATAAGTAGTGAAACACGTATTATAGAGTAGAACATCGACAGGACCACAGTGGAGAAGGTGAAACGCTTCAAGTTCCTCTGCGTACTGTACACATCACTGACAATCTGAAATGGTCCACCCACACAGACAGTGTGGTGAAGAAAGCCCAAGAGTGCCTGTTCAACCTCAGGAGGCTGAAGAAATTCGGCTTGGCCCCTAAGATCCTCACAAACATTTACAGATGGACCATTGAGAGCATCCTGTCGGGCTGTATCACCGCGTGGTATGGCAATTGCACCGTCCGCAACTGCATGGCTCTCCAGAGGGTAGTGAGGTCTGCCCAATGCATCACCAGGGGCACACTGCCTGCCCTTCAGGACACCTACAGCACCTGATGTCACAGGAATGCCAAAAAGATTATCAAGGACATCAACCAGCCTTTTCACCCCGCTATCATCCAGAAGGCAAGGTCAGTACAGGTGCATCAAAGCTGGGACAGAGAGACTGAAAAACAGCTTCTGTCTCAAGGCCATCAGACTGTTAAATAGACATCACTAGCCAGCTACCACCCGGTTACTCAACCCTGCACCTTAGAGGCTGCTGTCCTACGTACATAGACATGGAACCATGGTTCACTTTAATAATGGAACACTGGTCACTCTAATAATGTTTACATACTGTTTTACTCATTTCATATGTGTCTACTGTATTCTACTGTATTCTAGTCAATGCCACTCCGACATTGCTCGTCATAATATTTATATATTTCTTAATTCCATTGTTTTATTTTGAGATTCATGTGTATTGTTGTGAATTGTTAGATACTACTTCACTGTTGGAGCTAGGAACACAAGCATTTCGCTACACCCGCAATAACATCTGCTAATATGTGTATGTGACCAATAATATTTGATTTGATTTGATTTGAATGGTAAGTTAGTTGTTTGTTTTTTCATGAGGTTGTGGCGATATACTGCCATCTGTTGGTGACCAGAAAGAATTGCATAATAGGACCTATTACAAATTGATGGTACTTGAAAATAATATTAGTGCTTGAAAAAGTACTTTAAAGTCCTACAATTTCACTTGCCACTGTCTGTCCATACCCTGGTGTGTGTGTGTGTGTGTGTGTGTGTGTGTGTGTGTGTGTGTGTGTGTGTGTGTGTGTGTGTGTGTGTGTGTGTGTGTGTGTGTGTGTGTGTGTGTGTGTGTGTGTGTGTGTGTTCTGAAAAGGTAGGAAAGTATCAGGTCCAGAATTGGTTTAAATGTTATTTTCAGGGTAAGGGTTAGATTTTGGGTTTTAGGGTTAAGTTTAGGGTTAGGCTTGTGGTTATGGTTATGTTTAGGGTTTTTGGGGTTAAGGTTAGGGATAGGTTAAGGGCTAGGGTTAGGGTTAGGTTTAGGGTTAGGGAAAATAGGATATTTAATGGTCAAACATGTTTACACTCCAAAAGGTCCTAAAATTTAGAGAGAAAAAGGATAGAACTGAGTGAGATAGGTTCCTCAGAGACCAGTGCTATCTCACATCTTTTTTTCAATCCCCAACTTCACTCAATACTAAAGGGCCATAGAAAGTTATAATAGACTCTTTCAATGTGAGTGAAAAGAAACGATTTGGATTCAATTTGGGATGTCTGGTATGAGCACGGCTGGATCTAACATGACGTGGCTGTGGGTGAATAGAGTGGACGACTGTCCGTTCATACTGGAAGACCTAGGTCTGTATTTGGGATGTCTGATACGAGCACGGCTGGGTCTAACGTGACGTGGCTGTGGGTGAATAGATTGGATGACTGTCCATTCATACTGGACGACTGTTCAGATTACCTCTTGACAAACTGTTTCCCAGTAGCTCAACAAGTGAACTCTCGAACCTCTCCCTTCATCCCAGTAGCTCTTTAATAACTTCTCTCTAACGAACGTTAGCCCATTCAAATCGGACGGCGGGTGGTTTGAGTAAAAAAAAATACAATTGAATGACATTTTTTCAATCGACATTGAAATGACTAAAACCTAATGGAAACTGTGCAGAAATGACAATGGCCTACATTTATAGTCTCTTCACTCTGTCAAGCTTGCTAACAGTCATCGAAACGAAAGCTAGACAGTCAGGGAGGATTCAAAATTCCAAAAGTGATGGATAAAGGAAATGTAATACATTTTAAATCCGGCTCTCTGGACCTCCATGAAGAATAAATGCGGCTTGCAGGGAAAATTAGTTTGACACCCCTGCCCTAACCTCCTCCCTCTGTCTTTATAGCCTCTCCCCTCTATACCAGCCTTTCGTCTGGCGGATCCCATCTGTGCCTCTGTATTTCTGAGGCTTTCACTTTCTTCACCTCTGAAACATTCTCTCTGTCTTTCTATGTCTACCACCCTGTCTCTATCTTCTTTATCTCTCTGTGTATCTCTATGGCCCTGTCTGTCTCTAATCTATAGCTCAGTGTATCTATGTGGCCCTGTCTGTCCCTAATCTATAGCTCAGTGTATCTATGTGGCCCTGTCTGTCCCTAATCTATACCTCTGTGTATCTCTATGGCCCTGTCTGTCTCTAGTCTGTACCACACTGTATCTCTATGGTGCGATTCTCTCTCTAGTCTATAGCTCAGTGTATCTACAGTGGGGAGAACAAGTATTTGATACACTGCCGATTTTGCAGGTTTTCCTACTTACAAAGCATGTAGAGGTCTGTAATTTTTATCATAGGTACACTTCAACTGTGAGAGACGGAATCTAAAACAAAAATCCAGAAAATCACATTGTATGATTTTTAAATAATTAATTTGCATTTTATTGCATGACATAAGTATTTGATCACCTACCAACCAGTAAGAATTCCGGCTCTCACAGACCTGTTAGTTTTTCTTTAAGAAGCCCTCCTGTTCTCCACTCATTACCTGTATTAACTGCACCTGTTTGAACTCGTTACCTGTATAAAAGACACCTGTCCACACACAATCAAACAGATTCCAACCTCTCCACAATGGCCAAGACCAGAGAGCTGTGTAAGGACATCAGGGATAAAATTGTAGACCTGCACAAGGCTGGGATGGGCTACAGGACAATAGGCAAGCAGCTTGGTGAGAAGGAAACAACTGTTGGCGCAATTATTAGAAAATGGAAGAAGTTCAAGATGACGGTCAATCACCCTCGGTCTGGGGCTCCATGCAAGATTTCACCTCGTGGGGCATCAATGATCATGAGGAAGGTGAGGGATCAGCCCAGAACTACACGGCAGGACCTGGTCAATGACCTGAAGAGAGCTGGGACCACAGTCTCAAAGAAAACCATTAGTAACACACTACGCCGTCATGGATTAAAATCCTGCAGCGCACGCAAGGTCCCCCTGCTTAAGCCAGTGCATGTCCAGGCCTGTCTGAAGTTTGCCAATGACCATCTGGATGATCCAGAGGAGGAATGGGAGAAGGTCATGTGGTCTGATGAGACAAAAATAGAGCTTTTTGGTCTAACTCCACTCGCCGTGTTTGGAGGAAGAAGAAGTATGAGTACAACCCCAAGAACACCATCCCAACCGTGAAGCATGGAGGTGGAAACATCATTCTTTGGGGATGCTTTTCTGCAAAGGGGACAGGACGACTGCACCGTATTGAGGGGAGGATGGATGGGGCCATGTATCGCGAGATCTTGGCCAACAACCTCCTTCCCTCAGTAAGAGCATTGAAGATGGGTCGTGGCTGGGTCTTCCAGCATGACAACGACACGAAGCACACAGCCATGGCAACTAAGGAGTGGCTCCGTAAGAAGCATCTCAAGGTCCTGGAGTGGCCTAGCCAGTCTCCAGACCTGAACCCAATAGAAAATCTTTGGAGGGAGCTGAAAGTCCGTATTGCCCAGCGACAGCCCCGAAACCTGAAGGATCTGGAGAAGATCTGTAGGGAGGAGTGGGCCAAAATCCCTGCTGCAGTGTGTGCAAACCTAGTCAAGAACTACAGGAAACGTATGATCTCTGTAATTGCAAACAAAGGTTTCTGTACCAAATATTAAGTTCTGCTTTTCTGATGTATCAAATACTTATGTCATGCAATAAAATGCTAATTAATTACTTAAAAATCATACAATGTGATTTTCTGGATTTTTGTTTTAGATTCCGTCTCTCACAGTTGAAGTGTACCTATGATAAAAATTACAGACCTCTACATGCTTTGTAAGTAGGAAAACCTGCAAAATCGGCAGTGTATCAAATACTTGTTCTCCCCACTGTAT
>NC_092105.1:24977403-25054629 GCF_045679555.1 Salvelinus alpinus | reverse complement strand
GAGAGAGGGAGGGAGAGAGAGAGAGAGAGAGAGAGAGAGAGAGAGAGAGAGAGAGAGAGAGAGAGAGAGAGAGAGAGAGAGAGAGAGAGGGAAGGAAGAGAGAGAGAGAGAGAGAGAGAGAGAGAGAGAGAGTTTGAGTTTTAAATAATCTTTATTGGGTCTGGAAGCCCACCACACAATAAATACTCATACAAAACCACAGTTACACATCAATTAAAAACACAACTCCAACTCCTCCTCCACAGTAACTAAACACAACAGCCTCTGAATACCCCATATACTCAAAAACAGATCAATATTGTTGACAAGTTTATAATAGGCAAACTCAACCCTTAGTCTCGCTGCCACCATTCCCTCCAGCATTCCCACCACATCCACAGACCCTTGTCCCCGAATACTGTTCTTTCGGGTCTTCCATGTCGCTAATTTTGCTGCCCCTAACACAAAATTAAGCAACACAACGACACCTTTTTGACTGAACCTGTACTTTGGCCCAAATATATACAGTTGGGAAGAGAAAACCACTCCCAACGTTGAGAACCAGTCAGTGATTAGGTCAATCATCCCGACCAACCTGGGACACAGTAAAAACAGGTGTGCCAGAGTTTCAGATTCTGCACAGAATGGACACCCCTCCCCAACAGTAGGGTCCAGGTGTACCAGATGCATGTTGGTGGCTATAGCTCCATGTATTATCCTCCATTGGAGGTCAGCTGTCCTCTTATCAATCGGCAGTTTGTATAAGGATCGCCAACAGCCTTTTGGGGAAGCACCTGGACCAAGCACACCCGCCCACCTCGTCGATTTTACCCCTTCCAGGGAAGAGGCATGGGACACCTTTACACATATTCTGTACATGGCCTTCTTTCCCACCTCCTTGAACTCCCCCAGCTCCGGGGTATCGAAGGAAAGCAGCATCCCCACATCCTCCTCAAATGCCCCCACCGCAGCACTAACAATCAGTGCAGGGAACATATAATCCAGACCCTCCTTCCACCGATCAGAATTGGAAATTTCAGTCACATACTGACGATGAAGAACTGACAAGGAGTCACAGACCTCAGCGACGACCTTCCTCAGTAGGCGAGATGATCGGATCCCCGCTCTTTCTCCCAGCTCCTCCAACGATCTGCTCCTGCTCTGCATCAGATGACCCAGCTTGGTGCACCCCACACCTAACAGGCATGAACGCAGGCTGGCTGAACCCAGAGCACTGGACTGGATGGCAGTGTTATAAAAAAGAGGCTCTTCAAAAAGCCACATCCCTGGTAGCGTGCCGGCCTTACGGGACTTGTCAAGAACCCTCCAAGCCTGCATAACAGACTCATAAAATGGAGTCAGGCCATTCAACTCACCCCCCTCCAGCTTTAAGAGGAAAAGGTGCTTGTCTAAGCCCAAACAGCCCGCTCTCCTCATCAATGCGTAGGCTGTGTCGACCCAGCTAGAACCGTCACTGTATAACAGTCTCTGGGCTGCTTGAAGCCGGAAAGCCATGATCCTAGAGGAAATGTCCACCAGGCCTTGTCCCCCCTCGTGCAGTGGCAGGTACAGGGCTGCAGCTTTGATCCAGTGTTGTCCAGACCAGAAGAAGTTGACAAGGGTCCTCTGAAGCTCTTGTATCAGACCCTTTGGTGGCTGCAAAATCATTAGTCTGTGCCACAGGGTAGAGGCAGCAAGATTATTAATTACCAGTACCCTTCCCCTATAAGACAACTGGGGTAGCACCCATTTCCATCTTGACAGTCTGGCACACACTTTCTCCACTACACCCTCCCAGTTCTTTTTCTGAAAGACATCAGAGCCTAGAAAAACACCCAATGTCTTCATCCCATCTCTGCCCCACTGAAGCCCCCCTGGTAACCGTGGAGCGGACCCTATCTGAAGCTGACCTGCCCACAGCGCTTCACTCTTTCCCCAATTGACTCTAGCTGAGGAGGCACCCTCATACACCATTAAAGCGTCTGAGAGAACCTTAACATCCTCAGCCCCTGTAATAAAAACTGTCACATCATCTGCATACGCAGACAGTGCTATCGTGGGTCCCTTCATTACACCTGGCACAGAGAAACCAGTAAGCTTCGCTCTTAAAAAACAAAGCATTGGTTCAATCGCCAGACTATATAACTGCCCTGAAATTGGGCATCCCTGCCTGATGCCCCTTTGGACAGGGATGGGGCAACTCAAACCACCCCCCACCTTCACCATACACGAGGCCCCAGCATACAGTAAATTCATCCAAGACAAAAAAACATCCCCAAACCCAAAGGCTTTCATCGTTTTAAACAAATACTGGTGGTCCACTCGGTCAAAAGCCTTCTCCTGATCCAAAGAAAGTAAACCCACATTTACATCAGACAGTTTACAAATGTCTAAAACATCTCTTATCAGAAACAAGTTGTCAACAATTGAGCGATCAGGTACACAGTAGGACTGGTCCTTGTGGACCAACAATCCCAGATACTCTTTCAACCTGTTTGAGAGACATTTAGAAACTATTTTGTATTCTGCACACAGCAAAGCAACAGGTCTCCAATTTTTTATGAGAGCCAAATCCCCCTTTTTTGGCAACAGTGAAAGCACAGCCCGTTGACAGGATACAGGAAGAGAACCCTCATGAAAAGATTCACACACCACTTTATAAAAATCCTCCCCAATAGACCCCCAAAAATGCTTATAGAACTCAGATGGTAAACCATCAATGCCAGGGGCTCGGCCTGTTGAGAGCTGCATAACTGCTGTGGACAGCTCTTGCAGTGTAATGTCAGAGTCCAATGCGACTCTCTGTTCAGTTCCCAATTGAGGAAGACCGTGTAACAACTGTTCAGTACATAGAGAGTCACAATCCTCCGCCTTATAGAGGGCAGAGTAGAAATCCACGGCATGTTGACGCATTTCACTGTCATCCGTGGTCACCTTCCCATCAGGGAGACGAAGGCAGACCATCTGTTTACGTTGTAATGTCGACTGTCCAAGGTTAAAAAAAAAAGCACTAGGAGCATCCATGTCCTTGAGGGAAGCGAAACGAGACCTAATCAAGGCACCTTTCACTCTTTCATGCAGAAACGACCTCAGTTCATGTCTCTTGTCCTGTAAGTTCATGACTAGTCCAGGGTCATTCTGAGTGAGCAGCTTCAATTCAATTGATTTGATGTCCTGTTCAAGGGCCTTGATAGTGTCTTTAACTTCAATTTGAGACAAAGCAGTATACTGTTGACAAAATACTCGTATTTGGGCCTTCCCAACATCCCACCATTGTCTCAAGGACTCAAAATTCCCTTTTGTAACCCTCCATTTTTCCCAAAACAACAAAAACCTTTCACAAAACTTGACATCATGTAACAATTTAACATTAAAATACCAGTAAGGTGATGACCTTCGTGGACAGGACAAGTGAATATCAACAGTTATAATGTGATGATCAGAGAAACCCACAGGAGTAATGGCACACCTTCCAACCCTACTACAGTATTGATCAGATACGTACAACCTATCTAACCTTGCTGCACTGACACGACCTTCATTCACTTTCAACCATGTGTACTGCCTAACTTTTGCATTCCTTACTCTCCACACATCAGAAAGCTCTAACTCAGTTAATAGGCCAGACAGGAAAGTGGCTGACCGCAGGTGAGGTTCTTCAGCGTTGCGATCAACAGTAAAATCCACAGTACAGTTCCAGTCCCCCCCTACAACCATACACCCCTCTTGGTCACACTGTCTTAAGGTTTCTTTTATTTTATCAAACACAACAAGACGCTCGGTACCCTCATTAGGAGCATAAACATTCAAAAAAACAAACAAAAACCCCATAACATCCACCTTGACCAATAAAACCCGACCCTTGACAATCTCTGTTGTAGATACCACAGTCACCCCTAAGCCTGAGGAAAACAAGATGGCCACCCCAGCACTGAAATTAGTACCATGACTGAGTATATGCTGCCCCTCCCACCACATTCCCCAGTCAACCTCATTATCCTCATCACTATGTGTCTCCTGTAGGAAAACTACATTAAGCCTTTTCTGTTTTATTTCTTCTAATACCCAAGCCCTCTTATTTCTGTCCCTTCCCCCATTAATATTGAGAGAGCCTACCCTTAGTACCTCCATGTAGAAAAGAGAAAGGAAAAGCAGAAGATACCACAGAGAAACCAAAGAGAAAAAAGACACCCTATGGAGCATGATCATCATCATTATTTAAATCTTTTCTTATTAACCTGACCACGTTTCCCACCACCTTTTGCTGCTGTAACAGCAGTAACAAATTTCCTCAAGCGAAACCGCTTCTTCTCACTCAACTCGTCCAACCCCACCGTCTTCTGTAACATCACAGCTGACCTCACAAACTTATCAACATCAAAATATTCTGCCAATTTGACAGATTTCCCAAAAGTCTGATCCAGAAAACCATTTACCTCCTCTAGATCATAAATTGAGTCCTCACCAGCTGCTGTCATATCAGAAGAGATATCCATATCCTTCTCCTGATCCTCCTCAGCTGAGGCCACAGACCACTGACTCCCTTCTACCACATCCCTTTCAACACTCCCCACTTGCACCTCATCACTCGTACCAGGCATCTCCTCCACTACCTGGGAGACTAGCCCCACCTGAACCCCATTACCCGTGGTGGGCATCTCCTCCACTACCTGAGAGCCTAGCTCCACATGAACCCCCTCCTGTACTCCATTACTCGTAGTAGGCATCTCCTCCACTACCTGGGAGATTAGCTCCACATGAACCCCCTCCTGTACTCCATTACTCGTAGTGGGCATCTCCTCCACTACCTGGGAGATTAGCTCCACATGAACCCCCTCCTGTACTCCATTACTCGTAGTAGGCATCTCCTCCACTACCTGGGAGATTAGCTCCACATGAACCCCCTCCTGTACTCCATTACTCGTACCAGGCATCTCCTCCACTACCTGGGAGATTAACTCCATTTGAACCCCCTCCTGTACTCCATTACTCGTAGTGGGCGTCTCCTCCACTACCTGGGAGATTAACTCCATATGAACCCCCTCCTGTGCCCCAGTACTCGTACTGGGCACCTCCTCACCAGTCTGAGGAACTGGCTCTTCAGATCCATCCTTGCCTTCTACAACAATATTTTTCTGCTGCATAATATTTCCCTCTAATACAAGTTGCAAACTCGTGGCCTCAACACGGATAACTTGTTCCTCGGCAACAGGTGCTTGTGGCTGCTCAACCACTATCAGCCCACCTCTCCCTACATCAGTGGGCCCAGGCGTTATGATGACCACCTGCGCCCCTCCCTCTGCCTTCTCCCTTTTCGGGCAAGCATGTCGCTTATGGCCAACATCCCCACACTCAAAACACCGTTGACTACCCGTACTAGCATAAGCCATATATAGTCTATTGTCATACTTGACTTTAAACGATATCTCTAAAGTCTGCTCCGGTGAGTCCAAAAACATAAACACCTGTCGCCGAAACGACATAACCTGTTTCAACGCCGGGTGTTTGCAACCCAACGGAACAACCTTAATTGAGCTTGCAAACTTCCCAAAGCGCAATAACTCGCGCTCCAATAGCTCATTTGGAATAAACGGTGGTACATTTGAAATAGTTACCCTTGTTGACGGAGAAAAAAGCGGCGTAATTTGAATAAACATTCCCTTAAGAAGTACGCCCTGCTCAACCATACGATCAACAAGGCGCTCTTCTTTAAGAAATACCACCACCGCTTTGTTCATCCGTGACGCATAAGCAATATTCTCATAGCCTACCTTCTCTCCTACGGCGACCAGAAAATCCTCCACCGTGACATTAGCTTCAGTAACACACCTAAAGCCGTGCCGAAGTGACAGGGACGGCATTCCAATTCGGGAAGCCATCCCCGCCAAAATCAAGGTAATTTCGATACGAAAAAAACTAAATACTTAATTCTACCACACAAAAAAAATATATAATAATCTTAATCATGCACAGAAGAAACCAAAGAATGCCACCAAGAAAGAGAAAACCGAAAGAAAAAGTTCTGAATATCTATCGCTACACAACACACGCACTCCCTCGATCATACACTTCCCAGCATGCACCAAACACTCCCAGCATGCAGAGAGAGAGAGAGAGAGAGAGAGAGAGAGAGAGAGAGAGAGAGAGAGAGAGAGAGAGAGAGAGAGAGGGAGAGAGAGAGAGAGAGAGAGAGAGAGAGAGAGAGAGAGAGAGAGAGAGAGAGAGAGAGAGAGAGAGAGAGAGAGAGAGAGGGAGGGAGAGAGAGGGACAGAGAGAGAGAGAGAGAGAGAGAGAGGAGAGGAGAGAGAGAGAGGGAGGGAGAGAGAGAGAGAGAGAGAGAGAGAGAGAGAGAGAGAGAGAGAGAGAGAGAGAGAGGGAGGGAGGGAGGGAGGGAGGGAGGGAGAGAGAGAGAGAGAGAGAGAGAGAGAGAGAGAGAGAGAGAGAGAGAGAGAGAGAGAGAGAGAGAGAGAGAGAGGGAGGGAGGGAGGGAGGGAGAGAGAGAGAGAGAGAGAGAGAGAGAGAGAGAGAGAGAGAGAGAGAGAGAGAGGGAGAGAGAGAGAGAGAGAGAGAGAGGGAGAGAGAGAGAGAGAGAGAGAGAGAGAGAGAGAGAGAGAGAGAGAGAGAGAGAGAGAGAGAGAGAGAGAGAGAGAGAGAGAGAGAGAGAGGGAGGGAGGGAGAGAGAGAGAGGGAGGAAGAGAGAGATAGAGAGAGAGAGAGAGAGAGAGAGAGAGAGAGAGAGAGAGAGAGAGAGAGAGAGAGAGAGAGAGAGAGAGAGAGGGAGGGAGAGAGAGAGAGAGAGAGAGAGAGAGAGAGAGAGAGAGAGAGGGAGGGAGGGAGAGAGAGAGAGAGAGAGAGAGAGAGAGAGAGAGAGAGAGAGAGAGAGAGAGAGAGAGAGAGAGAGAGAGAGAGAGAGAGAGAGAGAGAGAGAGAGAGAGAGAGGGAGGGAGGGAGGGAGAGAGAGAGAGAGAGAGAGAGAGAGAGAGAGAGAGAGGGAGGGAGGGAGGGAGGGAGAGAGAGAGAGAGAGAGAGAGAGAGTCCTTAGCTCTGGCATCTTCCCCAATATTTGGAACCAAGGACTGATCACCCCAATCCACAAAAGTGGAGACAAATTTGACCCCAATAACTACCGTGGAATATGCGTCAACAGTAACCTTGGGAAAATACTCTGCATTATCATTAACAGCAGACTCGTACATTTCCTCAATGAAAACAATGTACTGAGCAAATGTCAAATTGGCTTTTTACCAAATTACCGTACAACAGACCATGTATTCACCCTACACACCCTAATTGACAACCAAACAAACCAAAACAAAGGCAAAGTCTTCTCATGCTTTGTTGATTTCAAAAAAGCCTTCGACTCAATTTGGCATGAGGGTCTGCTATACAAATTGATGGAAAGTGGTGTTGGGGGTAAAACATACGACATTATAAAATCCATGTACACAAACAACAAGTGTGCGGTTAAAATTGGCAAAAAACACACACATTTCTTCACACAGGGTCGTGGGGTGAGACAGGGATGCAGCTTAAGCCCCACCCTCTTCAACATATATATCAACGAATTGGCGCGGGCACTAGAACAGTCTGCAGCACCCGGTCTCACCCTACTAGAATCCGAAGTCAAATGTCTACTGTTTGCTGATGATCTGGTGCTTCTGTCACCAACCAAGGAGGGCCTACAGCAGCACCTAGATCTTCTGCACAGATTCTGTCAGACCTGGGCCCTGACAGTAAATCTCAGTAAGACCAAAATAATGGTGTTCCAAAAAAGGTCCAGTCACCAGGACCACAAATTCCATCTAGACACCGTTGCCCTAGAGCACACAAAAAACTATACATACCTCGGCCTAAACATCAGCACCACAGGTAACTTCCACAAAGCTGTGAACGATCTGAGAGACAAGGCAAGAAGGGCCTTCTATGCCATCAAAAGGAACATAAATTTCAACATACCAATTAGGATCTGGCTAAAAATACTTGAATCAGTCATAGAGCCCATTGCCCTTTATGGTTGTGAGGTCTGGGGTCCGCTCACCAACCAAGATTTCACAAAATGGGACAAACACCAAATTGAGACTCTGCATGCAGAATTCTGCAAAAATATCCTCCGTGTACAACGTAGAACACCAAATAATGCATGCAGAGCAGAATTAGGCCGATACCCACTAATTATCAAAATCCAGAAAAGAGCCGTTAAATTCTACAACCACCTAAAAGGAAGCGATTCCCAAACCTTCCATAACAAAGCCATCACCTACAGAGAGATGAACCTGGAGAAGAGTCCCCTAAGCAAGCTGGTCCTAGGGCTCTGTTCACAAACACAAACACACCCCACAGAGCCCCAGGACAACAGCACAATTAGACCCAACCAAATCATGAGAAAACAAAAAGATAATTACTTGACACATTGGAAAGAATTAACAAAAAAACAGAGCAAACTAGAATGCTATTTGGCCCTAAACAGAGAGTACACAGTGGCAGAATACCTGACCACTGTGACTGACCCAAACTTAAGGAAAGCTTTGACTATGTACAGACTCAGTGAGCATAGCCTTGCTATTGAGAAAGGCCGCCGTAGGCAGACATGGCTCTCAAGAGAAGACAGGCTATGTGCACACTGCCCACAAAATGAGGTGGAAACTGAGCTGCACTTCCTAACCTCCTGCCCAATGTATGACCATATTAGAGAGACATATTTCCCTCAGATTACACAGATCCACAAAGAATTCGAAAACAAATCCAATTTTGATAAACTCCCATATCTACTGGGTGAAATTCCACAGTGTGCCATCACAGCAGCAAGATTTGTGACCTGTTGCCACAAGAAAAGGGCAACCAGTGAAGAACAAACACCACTGTAAATACAACCCATATTTATGTTTATTTATTTTAACTTGTGTGCTTTAACCATTTGTACATTGTTACAACACTGCATATATATAATATGACATTTGTAATGTCTTTATTGTTTTGAAACTTCTGTATGTGTAATGTTTACTGTTCATTTTTATTGTTTATTTGACTTTTGTATATTACCTACCTCACTTGCTTTGGCAATGTTAACACATGTTTCCCATGCCAATAAAGCCCCTTGAATTGAATTGAATTGAATTGAGAGAGAGAGAGAGAGAGAGGGAGGGAGAGAGAGAGAGGGAGGGAGGGTGAGAGAGAGGGAGGGAGGGAGAGCTGTGAGCGTGTGTGTGCGTGTTTGTATGTGACTTTCGGAGGGAATATAATTGAAAGTGTGTGTGTACGCGTGGTTGTATGAGGGTCGGAGCATGTGTGTATGTGTGCGAGAATGTATGTGTGTGTGTGTGTGTGTGTAGCTGGGGATGGGTCTAGACAGAGGTAATTGCCAGTCAGACGTGAAGAGAGGAACAGCTGATCTGAGGGGTAAATGACTTTACAGGACCGTTCTCCTAACCAAGGATTCACACACTGTTTAACACATACTCTGAAGCCTTAAGTAACCAGACGGGCCTGATTGAAGCTGCACTAATGGGACCGAGGTGAGCGTGTGTGTGTCTGAAAGGGGGAAATCTAAAGGGCTGTAATGATCGTATATAGGAAGGAGAGGGAAGATGTAAGATGGGAAGAGATGGAAGGAGAGGCAGAGCAGGTAGGGAGAGACAAGGTAGAAGCAGGAAGCGAGGGATAAAAGTGAAAGAGGGAAGAGAGTGCAGGAAAGGGGAGGGAGAGGAGGGTATTTTCTCCAAGATAAAAGGGCAGAACAAAGTCAGGCCCGGACTATCTGATCCACTAGATAAAGAAAGCTCTTCAGCCGGATAGATGAGAGGACAGGGAGAAAAGAGGAGAGGTCACGAGATCAGATCAGCGGTTAGAGTGGGCTGGCGCTGACCGGTACATATTTCTACTGCTTGAGTTCTAGCACATCTTCTAAAATATGTCTGCTAAAATATATAGAAACCCTGGTACAGTCAAATTATAGTGAGAACCCTGACAAGAACTGTCATCAGGACAGAAAAACAAACACAGGTCTGGCTCTGTTAGAATTCAGCATGATTACTGTGAGGGAGGAAATTAAAGCCTCCCTTAAAGTCAATAGAAATACAACCAACATCACCAGCACATTGTCAAGTTCATGTATTGTTCTTTTATTGATTACATCTAGGGTTAAGTGTTTGGGGTCAAGGGTTAAGTGTTAGGGGTCATGAAACAGACACAGAGGGAGGTACTTACTGTCGTCCGTGGTCTCATACTCGCATTTGGGGCTGTAGGCGCTGTGTCCAGCGGAGGTGCGTGTTCTCAGGCTGAAGACGTAGCAGGTGGAGGGCTTTAACCCTGTGATGACCACACTGGGGGCTTTGGTCCGCGTCGACGAGTAGCTCAACTCCTCATGTTCCTTCTCGTAGTACTTGACCTCATAGTCAACCACCAGGAGGGAGATCTGTTCTGGCTCCAGCCACGATAGGGCAATACTGTTCTGAGAAGCCCAGTCCTTCTTCAGCACACCCACCATAAAGGGACCTGGAGGGGCCGATTGGAGAGATCATTAGAGGTCACGGGTTCAACTACTAACATTTGATCTCATTAGAGATGGAAGGCTGACACTAGCTTCTGATTATATGCTTAAGCATACTGAATATGCTTCATCATTTCACATGAAAGGCTTTGCTTTCCCAGTAAAAGCCTGGAGCATCCATGCTCAATCATCTATAAATTAACATAAAATATATAAAATGAATAATCTACTATAATTATTTAGACCACAGTTACAGTGCTAAGGGTTTTACTGTCATCTATGGATCCTTCAGTGACAGCAGGTCTACCACGGAGGAGCGGTTAGTTAGCTGTGTTTATTTAAATCATATTAGCCATGTGCTGACTACATTAGTTCTGTATAAATATTGGCCCAGGGCTTTACTACAGCAGTCAACAGGTGATATCAGCCTCTCACTAATTAATATCTCATTAACTCAACGCGGTAAACAGTTGGCTAAGATTTATCTACATACATACCGGTATTATTAAAACCCTTCAAAATAGATGTTGAACATGTTCTATTTGGGGTTGTACCAGGGTACCGTGTCTCATGGCCAAGGGAGGTGACGGCAGCATGAGGATGTCCAATAGGTACAGGACATGAGTCCCTGTCCTAACATTCTTAAATGGCCTATCAACATACATCAAAATAGTAAAATCAATGCAACATGTAGGCCTTATCAACTAGACATTAGTGGCTACAAATGCTGTACACCACTCAACATGTTTTTAGTGGTTAGGAGAGCAGGCCTAAACAAACGCAATGGGAAAGTTTGAATGGAGGGTAAATGGTGCTCTACAGTCACGTGAAGATGATGATGGAAGTAAGGAAATCAAATACCAAACCACTTTACTGACTTTACATTCATTTGGTTAACGAGTCTGTCTATAACTGACCTCACATTCATTTGGTAAAATAAATGAAGGTTGAGTCAAGCAACACAACAAACTCAGAAAGGCCAGATAATGTATAATAATAACTACAGTTATCAACAAAGCCAACAGAAAGGCTTAATCTTAATCCTAAACCCTGCTGGTCTTCTCTGTGAGATAGAAGCCCTCTCCATCTCCTTCCTGCTCCTCTACAGGATTCAGGCCCTGGGCTGACTGGAGGCTGACTGGAGGTCAAGTGAAGGTGGTGCTGTCTGGTCCTGGGGCTTGCAGAGCAGGGCTGAGCTGGACAGAGGTTTATGGCTGGACTGTATGGGGTTGGTGTGTAGAATGCAGGGCTGCAGCTGGGGTATATGCTGTGTTAGGCAGGGCTGGAGTAGTGCTGGGAGACCCACTGCCACAGGGCTGATAAGGAGAGCTCAGGCCAGCTTGGAGCCTCCCTCATCCCTACCCCTTCCCTCTCTCTTTCGTCCCTTCCTGCTTCCTGTCTCCATTTTAATGTGCTTAATGCTTAAAACTCCTACATTTATTTCAGCCCCATCAGTAACTGGACTGGTGGATGTTTCCTATAGTAATATCAACTTCATGACACAGTGGCATTTCCAGCAGGCAGTTTAGTGTTGTGAGCTGAAGCTAATTCTGCCTCCTGATCTATTTCAATGCTTGGTTTGTTCATAATAATGAGAAACATAATAACCTTTTAAATGTGAGTAAATCTTCCCAAATTATAGTTAAAATGGAACAACAACATAATATCATGGCTGATTGAAATTAGCCGATTTATTTAGCATAATGAGTCAGCTGAAAGGGCAGTTTGTCTCTCTCTCTCAAAACAATATCACTTCTCATAACACCCGCAGTAACACATACCCAGAGATGACAATTATTATTTCACAATATTATTAGATATTACATCTCACATTGTTACTGTTTGTTTGGTGTGATTGTGTGTGTGTTATTGTTGTTGTCTCCGGAAACCCTAGCTGATTCATCTCAATGGGGTGTTATCACCCACAAATCTGTAGATAAATAAATTCTAAGTGAGCAAATGACTCTGTCCAAACTAGTTTAGTTTTGCTGTGACACACACACACACACACACACACACACACACACACACACACACACACACACACACACACACACACACACACACACACACACACACACACACACACACACACACACACACACACACACACACACACACACACACACACACACACACACACACACACACACACACACAGCGACCAGAGTTTAACTGCTGTAGCATCTAGCTCAGTCAGGGGGCCAGCATCTGCTGCTAGCATATTGGCCTCTGATAGGGAACAATAAACACTGCATAAATACAATCTCCCCAGCCTGCATGATTACAATCACACTCCTACTGCTGCAGAGCACCATGTAACACACACAACATATTTGTTTAGAAGAGTTGAGCTGGAGCACACGGTTATGCTCATGGCAGGGTACGGTGGCCAACAGAGTTGGCAGATACACCGTAGAAAACAACCCTGAGAAGAAACAACTAACATAATATGTTAGCTCTCAATATAGCACCTAATGTATAGTAGCTTCCAGGATATTCATTCTAATTCACACCAGACATAGGGCAAATACTCTTATCCTTCTTCATGCACTACATTTTATTTGTGATGGGATGAAGCAAACATTTTGTTTATTGAAAATGTATATTGAAATTCATGTGCAAAGCAGCTCTGAACATGTTTTCAAAATGAAGGTGGAATTGAAGAGAGAAGAATTTATTTCATCTCATTCCTTTAAGGAATATAGATTCCTCACTCACTTCTACAAACACGTCTCCTGTGCCACTAGGGGCGCTAAAACATTATACCACTTTTATTCTACCCAAAGAAACACATACAAAGCCCACTCTCCCTTCGGCAAATCAGACCACGACTATATCCTCCTGCTTCCTGTTAACAAATAAAAGCTCAAACAGGAAGAACCAGTTACGCGCTCAATATGGAAGAGGTCCGATGAAGCAGACGTAAGGCTACAAGACTAGTATTGACTGAGATATGCTCTGGGATTCAGGACCGCAGTGGAGAAGATGAAAAGCTTCAAGTTCCTCGCCGTACACGTCACTGACGATCTGAAATGGTCCACCCACACAGACAGCGTGGTGAAGAAGGCACAACAGCGCCTCTTCAACCTCAGGAGGCTGAAGAAATTTGGCTTGGCCCCTAAAACCCTCAGAAACCTTTACAGATGCACAATTGAGAGCATCCTGTCGGGTTGAATCACCGCCTGGTACGGCAACTGCACCGTCCGCAACCGCAGGGCTCTCCAAAGGGTGGTGCGATCTGTCCAACGCATCACCAGGGGCAAACTATGGCGCGGATGCTACAAACTATGACGCGTCAAAGTCTACACTTGTTGTATTTGGCGCATGTGGCAAATACAGTTTGATTTGATTTGAAGCTACCTGCCCTCCAGGACACCTACAGCACCTGATGTCACAGGAAGGCCAAAAAGATCATTAAGGACATCAACCTCCTGAGCCACAGCCTGTTCACCCCGCTATCATCCAGAAGGCGAGGTCAGTACAGGTGCATCAAAGCTGGGACCGAGAGACTGAAAAAAAGCTTCTATCTCAAGGCAATCAGACTGTTAAATAGCCATCACTAGCCGGCTTCCACCCGGTTACGTAACCCTGCACCTTAGAGGTTGCTTCCCTATATACAGTACCAGCCAAAAGTTTGGACACATCTACATTGTAGAATAATAGCGAAGACTTCAAAACTATGAAACAACACATATGGAATCATGTAGTAACCAGTGTTAAACAAATCTAAATATATTTTAGATTCTTCTTAGTAGTCAGTCACCCTTTGCCTTGATGACAGCTTTGGAACACTCTTGGCATTCTCTCAACCAGCTTCACCTGGAATGCTATTCCAACGGTCTTGAAGGAGTTCCCACATATGCTGAGCACTGGTTGGCTGCTTTTCCGTCACTCTGCGGTCCAACTCATCACAAACATTCTCAATTGGGTTGAAGTTGGGTGATTGTAGAGGCCAGGTCATCTGAACCAGAACTACATCACTCTCCTTCTTGGTCAAATAGCCCTTAAACAGCCTGGAGATGTGTTGGGTCATTGTCCTGTTGAAAAGCAAATGATAGTCCCACTAAGCCCAAACCAGATGGGATGGTGTATCGCTGCAGAATGCTGTGGTAGCCATGCAGGTTAAGTGTGCCTTGAATTCTAAATAAATCACAGACAGTGTCACCAGCAAAGCACTCCCGCACTATTACACCTCTTCCATGCTTCAAAGTGGGAACTACACATGCGGAGATCACAAAGACACGGCGGTTGGACCCTCAAATCTCAAATTTGGACTCATCAGACCAAGGGAGAGATCTCCACTGGTCTAATGTCCATTGCTCGTGTTTCTTGGCCCAAGCAAGTCTCTTCTTCTTATTGGTGTCCTTTAGTAGTGGTTTCTTTGCAGCAATTCGACCATGAAGGCCTGATTCACCCAGTCTCCTCTGAACAGTTGATGTTGAGATGTCTCCGTTACTTGAGCCCTGTGAATCATTTATTCTTTCCTCTGCAGCAGAGGTAACTCTAGGTCATGATGAGAGCCAGTCTCATCATAGCACTTGATGGTTTTTGCAACTGCACTTGAAGAAACTTTAAAAGTTCTTGAAATGTCAAAGTTCTTGACCTTCATGTCTTAAATTAATGATGGACTGTCATTCCTCTTTGTTTATTTGAGCTTTTCTTGCCATAATATGGACTTGGTCTTCTGTATACCACCCCTACCTTGTCACAACACAACTGATTGGCTCAAATGCATTAAGAAGGAAATACATTTAACAAATTAACTTTTAACAAGGCACACCTGTTAATTGAAATGCATTCCAGGTGACTACCTCATGAAGCTGGTTGAGAGAATGCCAATAGTGTGCAAAGGGAGGTTACTTTGAAGAATCTCAAATATAAAATATATTTTGATTCCTTTTTGATTATTACAAGATTTCATATGTGTTATTTCATAGTTGTGATGTCTTCACTATTATTCTACAATGTAGAAAATAGTAAAAATAAAGAAAAACCCTGGAATGAGTAGGAGTGTCCTAACTTTTGACTGGTACTGTACATAAACTTGGAATCACTGGCCACTTTAATAATGGAGCACTAGTCACTTTAATAAAGTTTAAATCATGTTTAAATACTGCTTTACTCATCTCATATGTATATACTGTATTTTAGTCAATGCCACTCCGACATTGCTCGATCTAATATTTATATATTTCTTAATTCCATTCTTTTACTTTTAGATTTGTGTATATTGTTGTGAATTGTTAGATGCTACTGCACTGTTGGAGCTAGGAACACAAGCATTTCACTACAAACACAATAACATCTGCTAAATATGTGTATGTGACCAATAAAATCTGATTTGATCTATACCCGGCGGTTTCAGAGGAAGGCCCTAAAATGTGTCTAAGACTCCAGCCACCCAAGTCTCCAGCCACCCAAGTCATAGACTGTTAAATGTTTGGTAATTTAGCAGACACTCTTATCCAGAGCAACTTAGAGTAGTGAGTTCATACATTTCATACTTATTTTTTCTCTCCGTACTGGTGGGACGTGAACCAACAACCCTGGCGTTGCGAGCCACACGGGATGTTCTCTCTGCTACCGTATGACAAGCAGTACGGATTCACCAAGTCTAGAACCAACAGGACCCTGAACAGCTTCTAGCCCCAAGCCATAATACTACTAAACAAGAAATATTCACCCGTTTAGAATGTTATATTGTTTTTGTGCATCTCTGAGCAATGTTCTGTCGATTCCCGGGGTCATTTAATGTTTTCATGTGTATCTGAGCTATTGCCGTTCAAGAAGGCAGACATTTGGCCGGTATAACATAGCATTGCGATAAAGCCACTTTAAACTACAGTGGAAGTTAATAGTAATACGACTTTTAGATTACGAAAATGTTGATCATACATGCAAGATTTCAATACTCGGCCGATGTCATTACGCAGGAGGTTGTCTTCTCTTGAATGAACCATTGATCATCTTTTATTTAATATTCCTACCTCGAGCAATGTGTAATTTAACAGAGTTTTCTCCTATTTGTCTGCCTCTTCAGTCCAGGGTACATTGCATGGTGCTGTTGAGAATATCAGACTCCACTCTGCAAGGCACATCGATCTGCAGGTTGAACATGGTGAGAATGTAGATTCCTAAATTGATAGTGCAGTTTGTTTAGGCGATTTGACAGCTAACTAGCTACTTCACATGCTGATATTGACTTTGGTATTATTGTGTGTAGCGACGTTAGCTAGCCGATAGAGAGAGCGTTGCATTGCGACGTGGGTTTTGTAGTCGATTTGAGCTGCAACAGATTACTACAACGATTTTCACATGTTGCTACCAACCTTATTATATGACAAAATTAAACATTTGTTCACAAAAAATATTGTTCTCATGTGACAAATATGTGACAAATAAAATTTGATTTGATTCGTAAGCAAGCATTTCACGGTAAAGTCTACACCTGTTGTATTCGGCGCATGTGACAAATTATACAGCTTTCAAAATCCACAGTACACACACACACTCTCTCTCTCTCTCTGTGTGTCGGAGGAAGATTGGAAACCCATTAGAATCACCGGTCAATTAGTGGGAGCGATGGATGGATTTTCCAGTCTAGTGTAGTTAAGCTCCCAGTAAACGAATGTTGTCTCATTACAGCAGTTTGACCCGTGTATGGTTTTAATGAGCTTGCCTTGCCCCAAGGCCTCCATTAACACTTTAGAAAATCAATGACTTCTCTATTGATGCTATACTGTACCAGGCTTAAACAATGTAAAAACGTTAGGTTACTGAGGGAACGAGGAGAGGGAGAAGGAGAGAGAGAGAAAGAGGGGGAAGAAGAGAGCAGTGGGAGAGAGAGGAAGGAAGGAAGGGAGGGATAGAAGAAGGAAGACCAAGGTGGTTGATGCAAACATGTTTGAGAAAAACAACAAGGACACGTCAATATGTCTGATTGTTTTGTTGCTACCCTGACATAATGATGCTTTAGATTCTACCCCAGGAGGGAATATGGAGAGCGATAACCTTTTTGGAGGACACACACATTCACACACACCAAACCAATCTCTGCCGTCAATTATATTTGCTTATGAGGGGTTCTGTGTTGCTCTAGGGAGCTGAGACAGGGAATGAACTTTATTCATACATGATGTAGGTTCCAGTGGGACCTAAGGTAATCATTAAGACCAATGTGACATTCCGAGAGTGTTTAGTGTGTGTTTGTGTGTGTGTGTGTGTGTGTGCGTGTGTGTACAGTATACAGTATGTTTGTGTTTGACTCTCCCTTAGGCAAGGTCACCTCCCACAACAGTCTTCTGAACCAAACCAAACCAAACACAGCCTGCATCTCTGGAGCCTCTAACCTCATTACCAGCCGAAGTCAACCCCACTGCATGGTGGGTAGTCTATGGACAGTTTTGGACCCATGGCGTAAACACAGTAACCCTGGTGCTCTGACAGAGGTCATGTCCCTGTGGAGCCAAACATCCTGATGCTAATTGTGGGGTTTATGATTGGATAAAGGCAATTAGCCAGGGTTATGATTGGCTAAACTCTATCAGCGAGGGTTAATGAGTATATTGTGTTCGTCCAATAGGCTTTGACCTCTGTGTTCGACCACCTAGACACAGCATGGAGAGAGGAGCCCTCAGGTCTTTATCAGATTAGTCTGGCCTGTGTGTGTTCTATAGTTCAACTCACCTAAGGTGTTAATGAATAACCACTAAATTTCTTCGACTTTTAGAGTGCAGTCATGTACTTTCTTATCCCTTCTGCCTGCTTTTTTGTTCGCTACTGTTTTCCGCTTAATCCTTCCATAGCGTTTAGCTTACTGTCTGCATTTCTCCATTGGTCCTATTCCTCTTTCCATTACTGAAAGGACAGCATTTTATTTTCTTCCATGAATAGTAAAACTGTCCCCATCCCCCCTGAACCAATCAGCTTCTTGATATGCCACACCTGTCAGGTGGATGGGTTATCTTGGCTCCGTTCATCTTTCCCTCGATCCGGACTAGTCTCCCAGTCACTGCCGCTGAAAAACAACCCCCAGCATGATGCTGCCACCACCATGCTTCACCGTAGGGATGGTGCCAGGTGTCCTCCAGACGTGACACTTGGCATTCAGGCCAAAGAGTCCAATCTTGGTTCATCAGACCAGAGAATCTTGTTTCTCATGGTCTGGGAGTCCTTTAGGTGCTTTTGGCAAACTCCAAGCAGGTTGTCATGTGCCTTTTACTGACGAGTGGATTCCATCTGGCCACTCTACCATAAAGGCTTGATTGGTGGAGTGCTGCAGAGATGGTTGTCCTTCTGGAAGGTTCTCCCATCTCCATAGAGGTACTCTGGAGCTCTGTCAGAGTGACCATCGGGTTTTTGGTCACCTCCCTGACCAAGGCCCTTATCCACCGATTGCTTAGTTTGGCCGGGCAGCCAGCTCTAGGAAGAGTCTTGGTGGTTCCAAACTTCTTCCATTTAAGAATTATTGAGGCCACTGTGTTCCTTCAATGCTGCAGAAATGTTTTGGTAAACTATACTATAATCTCCCACCATAATAATAGAGTCATGTGTTGCTTGTGATCTCGATAGATTAATATATAATTTTTGAAGAAGTGTGGATCATCATCATTTGGACCATATAGATATGTTTATCGTCCAATAGCATATTTAAAATTATCCACCTTTCTTTCGGATCTGTTTGGATAGTTTGCACATTGGGATCAAAATAGTTTTTAATTCTCCCGAATGGCGCAGTTGTCTAAGGCACTGCATCGCAGTCCTAACTGTGCCATTAGAGATCCTGGTTCGTGTCCAGGCTCTGTTGCAGCCGGCCACGACCTGGAGACCAATAGGGCGGCGCAATATTGGCCCAGCGTCGTCTAGGTTAGGGGAGGGTTTGATCGACAGGGGTGTCCTTGTCCCATCACGCTGTAGCGACTCCTGTGGCAGGCCGGGCGCAAAGCATGCTGACACGGTCGCCAGGTGTACGGTGTTTCCTCCGACACATTGGTGCGGCTGGCTTCCGGGTTAAGCCGGCATCGTGTCAAGAAGAAGTGCGGCTTGACTGGGTTGTGTTTCCTAGGACGCACAGCTCTCGACCTTCGCCTCTTCCAAGTCCGTACAGCGATGAGACAAGACTGTAACTACCAATTGGATACCACAAAATTGGGGAGACATTTTTATTTTTTATTTGTATCATCCCCCCTTTTAAGTTTCTTTGCCCATGACAAAAAATGTATTTCTCCCTCCCAGTCCTTTTTCCACAACCTCATCTGTAATTGTAGAGTGAGTTTCCTGTAAACAATAAATGTTATATTCCTTCTCTTTTAGCCAGGTATAGACTGATCGTCTTTTTTTATAATCTGCTAAACCATTACAATTATAACTAGCTATACTTATTTCACCAGTTACCATAATGAGATACAAGTCTAAATTATACTTACCATAAAAAGGATTACAATAATGAGATGTATCCACTAATCCAAAGAAAGGATAGACGGGAGCTAGACAGCCTGACGTGCCGCTTTGTGGACAACGACTCCCATTGTTAGGTCAGAGAGACATGTATCTAGTCAGTATATCCATCATCTTTAGCTGTCCCCAAAGGAGAACCCTTTTTGGTTCCAGGTAGTATCCTCTTGGGTTCCATGTGGAACCCTCTGTGGAAAGGATCCTACAGTACATGGAAACCAAAAGGGTTCTACCTGGAACCAAAAATAGCGATAAAAAAATAGAACCATTGTAGGTTCTAGATAGCACCTTTTTTTCTAAGAGTGTAGACTGTAACAGTTGGACTGATAGTGTAAGTGTAAAGTCTGTTTAGACTAACAGTAAAAGTCTTCTCTCAGCGTAAAGTGTGTATATTGTAACAGTACGGTGACTGTATATCCCAGCAGATGCCAGGTCTAGATCATTTGCTGAGCCCAGAGAGCCAGCCTGCCTCAGTTAACAGGTCATTAACAACATCAGTCATACTACAAAAAGAACAACCAAGGGAGGGGAGAGAGGGAAAGATAAAAGGAGGGAGGCCAGATGACAACTATTCTCTCTTTATCTGAGTAAAAGTTGAGCTGGATCATGGACTACCCTATTGCTCGTGACAACGTGTCTTGCTTTCCTAACCTCTCCTCCAGCTCCTGTCATGGTAGACTGCATGCCCTGGCTGACACCAGAATCCCCAGTCGTTAATAGGGTCAACTTCCTGATCTGTGTGTGTCTTTAATAGGGTCGTAGTGACATCCTGATCCCCTTGTTTCTCTCTAATTGTAATCTGGAAAGCCAATGATCTGTATGAAGGACAGTTAAACCAGCTCTGAACCGACCCTGTTACAATCAATACTCATTTACCTCCTCCTCTCTTCTCTTTCACCATCCTCCTCCTTTCCTCCTCTCTTTCTCTCCAGTAATTAATGAGAAGAATAGAACTATTTCTCCACTGACAATTTATGTCCATCTCCATCCCACTGCTGCTTAAGAGCTTTATTGGAGAACAGACACGCACAAACACACACTGCCCTGAGCTGGTGCTGTGATAAGGGCGAAGAGAGAGAGAGAGAGAGAGAATGAAAGAAAGAAAGAGGCCTAACACTGTGTGATGAGGTGAATTAGGTTGTGATTCTGTCAGCTGCTACATGTGGAATTAAAGGACAAATTGTATTCATTAGGAAATAGCTGTTATTCACAACAGGATTCCTCATCTAGAGGAATGAAAGAGAGAAAAACCCTTGATGGTTCCCTGACCCTCCCTCCTCTTATTTCCTCTCCTCTAAGCTCCTCTACTCTCCTCTACTCTCCTCTCCTCTCTTCTCTTCTCCTCTCCTCTACTTTAAGCTCCTCTACTCCTCTCCTCTCTTCTCCTCTCCTCTCCTCTAAGCTCCTCTCCTCTACTCTAAGCTCCTCTCCTCTAAGCTCCTCTCCTCTCCTCTCCTCTCCTCTCCTCTCCTCTCCTCTCCTCTCCTCTCCTCTCCTCTCCTCTCCTCTCCTCTACTCTAAGCTCCTCTCCTCTAAGCTCCTCTCCTCTACACTACTCTAAGCTCCTCGCCTCTCCTCTACTCTAAGCTCCTCTCCTCTAAGCTCCTCTCCTCTACTCTAAGCTGCTCTACTCTCTTCTCCTCTAAGCTCCTCGCCTCTCCTCTACACTAAGCTCCTCTCCTCTACTCTAAGCTCCTCTCCTATCCGCTACTCTCCTCTCCTCTACACTACTCTGAGCTCCTCTCCTCTACTCTAAGCTCCTCTACTCTAAGCTCCTCTCCTCTACACTACTCTAAGCTCCTCTCCTCTACACTACCCTAAGCACCTCTCCTATCCGCTACTCTCATCTCTTCTCCTCTCCTCTCCACTACTCTCCTCTCCTCTACACTACTCTAAGCTCCTCTCCTCTACACTATTCTAAGCTCCTCTCCTCTACACTACTCCAAGCTCCTCTCCTCTACACTACTCTAAGCTCCTCTCCTCTCCTCTACACTACTCTAAGTTCCTCTCCTCTCCTCTACACTACTCTAAGCTCCTCTCCTCTACAC
Source organism: Salvelinus alpinus (assembly GCF_045679555.1). Classification (NCBI taxonomy): domain Eukaryota; kingdom Metazoa; phylum Chordata; class Actinopteri; order Salmoniformes; family Salmonidae; genus Salvelinus; species Salvelinus alpinus. The sequence goes on along the minus strand of NC_092105.1, from coordinate 25,032,660 downwards.
TACTCTAAGCTCCTCTCCTCTACTCTAAGCTCCTCTCCTCTCCTCTACTCTAAGTTCCTCTCCTCTCCTCTACACTACTCTAAGCCCCTCTCCTCTACTCTAAGCTCCTCTACTCTCCTCTACTCTAAGCTCCTCTCCTCTACTCTAAGTTCCTCTCCTCTCCTCTACACTACTCTAAGCTCCTCTCCTCTACACTACTCTAAGCTCCTCTCCTCTACTCTAAGCTCCTCTCCTCTACTCTAAGCTCCTCTACTCTAAGCTCCTCTACACTACTCTAAGCTCCTCTCCTCTACTCTAAGCTCCTCTACTCTAAGCTCCTCTACTCTAAGCTCCTCTACTCTAAGCTCCTCTACTCTAAGCTCCTCTACTCTAAGCTCCTCTCTTCTCCTCTCCTCTACTCTAAGGTCCTCTCCTCTACACTAAGCTCCTCTCCTCTCCTCTACACTACTTTCCTCTCCTCTCCTCTACACTACTCTAAGCTCCTCTCCTCTACACTCCTCTACTCTAAGCTCCTCTACTCTAAGCTCCTCTACTCTAAGCTCCTCTACTCTAAGCTCCTCTACTCTAAGCTCCTCTCTTCTCCTCTCCTCTACTCTAAGCTCATCTCCTCTACTCTAAGCTCCTCTCCTCTCCTCTACACTACTTTCCTCTCCTCTCCTCTCCTCTACACTAAGCTCCTCTCCTCTCCTCTACACTACTTTCCTCTCCTCTCCTCTACACTACTCTAAGCTCCTCTCCTCTACACTAAGCTCCTCTCCTCTCCTCTACACTACTTTCCTTTCCTCTCCTCTCCTCTACACTCCTCTAAGCTCCTCTCCTCTACTCTAAGCTCCTCTCCTCTCCTCTACACTACTTTCCTCTCCTCTCCTCTCCTCTACACTAAGCTCCTCTCCTCTCCTCTCCTCTACATTCCGCTCCTCTCCTCTCTGAGGTGTTCAGCTGAACAGCAGGAGTGCTGGGAAGGAAGGGAAGTAGCAACAGTATTAATAGCAGGTCTGTTAAACAATTGAAACATGAGCTCTTCAAAACACTACTGCAGCACAGTATCAACAGTATAAATAGCTAGATAGCTGGCCCGCTCTGCCACTCTGCTCTATCTCACTCTGTGTGATGAAGTGTTGGGTAACAGTCTCTCTCTCTCTGCCTCATCTCACTCTGTGTACTGAAGTGTTGGGTATCATTCTCTCTCTCTCTGCCTCATCTCACTCTGTGTACTGAAGTGTTGGGTATCATTCTCTCTCTCTCTGCCTCATCTCACTCTGTGTGATGAAGTGTTGGGTAACAGTCTCTCTCTCTGTCTCGCTCTGCCTCATCTCACTCTGTGTGATGAAGTGTTGGGTAACAGTCTCTCTCTCTCTGCCTCATCTCACTCTGTGTACTGAAGTGTTGGGTATCATTCTCTCTCTCTCTGCCTCATCTCACTCTGTGTACTGAAGTGTTGGGTATCATTCTCTCTCTCTCTGCCTCATCTCACTCTGTGTGATGAAGTGTTGGGTAACAGTCTCTCTCTCTGTCTCGCTCTGCCTCATCTCACTCTGTGTGATGAAGTGTTGGGTAACTGTCTCTCTCTCTGTCTCGCTCTGCCTCATCTCACTCTGTGTACTGTAGTGTTGGGTAACAGTCTCTCTCTCTGCCTCATCTCACTCTGTGTGATGAAGTGTTGGGTAACAGTCTCTCGCTCTGTCTCGCTCTGCCTCATCTCACTCTGTGTACTGTAGTGTTGGGTAACAGTCTCTCTCTCTGCCTCATCTCACTCTGTGTGATGAAGTGTTGGGTAACAGTCTCTCTCTCTCTCTGTCTCGCTCTGCCTCATCTCACTCTGTGTGATGAAGTGTTGGGTAACAGTCTCTCTCTCTGTCTCGCTCTGCCTCATCTCACTCTGTGTGATGAAGTGTTGGGTAACAGTCTCTCTCTCTGTCTCGCTCTGCCTCATCTCACTCTGTGTGATGAAGTGTTGGGTAACAGTCTCTCTCTCTGCCTCATCTCACTCTGTGTGATGAAGTGTTGGGTAACAGTCTCTCTCTCTGTCTCGCTCTGCCTCATCTCACTCTGTGTACTGTAGTGTTGGGTAACAGTCTCTCTCTCTGCCTCATCTCACTCTGTGTGATGAAGTGTTGGGTAACAGTCTCTCTCTCTGTCTCGCTCTGCCTCATCTCACTCTGTGTGATGAAGTGTTGGGTAACAGTCTCTCTCTCTGTCTCGCTCTGCCTCATCTCACTCTGTGTGATGAAGTGTTGGGTAACAGTCTCTCTCTCTGTCTCGCTCTGCCTCATCTCACTCTGTGTGATGAAGTGTTGGGTAACAGTTTTCGGGTAACAGTCTCTCTCTCTGTCTCGCTCTGCCTCATCTCACTCTGTGTGATGAAGTGTTGGGTAACAGTCTCTCTCTCTGCCTCATCTCACTCTGTGTGATGAAGTGTTGGGTAACAGTCTCTCTCTCTGTCTCGCTCTGCCTCATCTCACTCTGTGTGATGAAGTGTTGGGTAACAGTCTCTCTCTCTGTCTCGCTCTGCCTCATCTCACTCTGTGTGATGAAGTGTTGGGTAACAGTCTCTCTCTCTCTGCCTCATCTCACTCTGTGTACTGAAGTGTTGGGTATCATTCTCTCTCTCTCTGCCTCATCTCACTCTGTGTACTGAAGTGTTGGGTATCATTCTCTCTCTCTCTGCCTCATCTCACTCTGTGTGATGAAGTGTTGGGTAACAGTCTCTCTCTCTGTCTCGCTCTGCCTCATCTCACTCTGTGTGATGAAGTGTTGGGTAACAGTCTCTCTCTCTCTGCCTCATCTCACTCTGTGTGACTGAAGTGTTGGGTATCATTCTCTCTCTCTCTGCCTCATCTCACTCTGTGTACTGAAGTGTTGGGTATCATTCTCTCTCTCTCTGCCTCATCTCACTCTGTGTGATGAAGTGTTGGGTAACAGTCTCTCTCTCTGTCTCGCTCTGCCTCATCTCACTCTGTGTGATGAAGTGTTGGGTAACTGTCTCTCTCTCTGTCTCGCTCTGCCTCATCTCACTCTGTGTACTGTAGTGTTGGGTAACAGTCTCTCTCTCTGCCTCATCTCACTCTGTGTGATGAAGTGTTGGGTAACAGTCTCTCTCTCTGTCTCGCTCTGCCTCATCTCACTCTGTGTACTGTAGTGTTGGGTAACAGTCTCTCTCTCTGCCTCATCTCACTCTGTGTGATGAAGTGTTGGGTAACAGTCTCTCTCTCTCTCTGTCTCGCTCTGCCTCATCTCACTCTGTGTGATGAAGTGTTGGGTAACAGTCTCTCTCTCTGTCTCGCTCTGCCTCATCTCACTCTGTGTGATGAAGTGTTGGGTAACAGTCTCTCTCTCTGTCTCGCTCTGCCTCATCTCACTCTGTGTGATGAAGTGTTGGGTAACAGTCTCTCTCTCTGCCTCATCTCACTCTGTGTGATGAAGTGTTGGGTAACAGTCTCTCTCTCTGTCTCGCTCTGCCTCATCTCACTCTGTGTACTGTAGTGTTGGGTAACAGTCTCTCTCTCTGCCTCATCTCACTCTGTGTGATGAAGTGTTGGGTAACAGTCTCTCTCTCTGTCTCGCTCTGCCTCATCTCACTCTGTGTGATGAAGTGTTGGGTAACAGTCTCTCTCTCTGTCTCGCTCTGCCTCATCTCACTCTGTGTGATGAAGTGTTGGGTAACAGTCTCTCTCTCTGTCTCGCTCTGCCTCATCTCACTCTGTGTGATGAAGTGTTGGGTAACAGTCTCTCTCTCTGCCTCATCTCACTCTGTGTGATGAAGTGTTGGGTAACAGTCTCTCTCTCTGTCTCGCTCTGCCTCATCTCACTCTGTGTGATGAAGTGTTGGGTAACAGTCTCTCTCTCTGTCTCGCTCTGCCTCATCTCACTCTGTGTGATGAAGTGTTGGGTAACAGTCTCTCTCTCTGCCTCATCTCACTCTGTGTGATGAAGTGTTGGGTAACAGTCTCTCTCTCTGTCTCGCTCTGCCTCATCTCACTCTGTGTACTGTAGTGTTGGGTAACAGTCTCTCTCTCTGCCTCATCTCACTCTGTGTGATGAAGTGTTGGGTAACAGTCTCTCTCTCTGTCTCGCTCTGCCTCATCTCACTCTGTGTACTGTAGTGTTGGGTAACAGTCTCTCTCTCTGCCTCATCTCACTCTGTGTGATGAAGTGTTGGGTAACAGTCTCTCTCTCTGTCTCGCTCTGCCTCATCTCACTCTGTGTACTGTAGTGTTGGGTAACAGTCTCTCTCTCTGCCTCATCTCACTCTGTGTGATGAAGTGTTGGGTAACAGTCTCTCTCTCTGCCTCATCTCACTCTGTGTGATGAAGTGTTGGGTATCATTCTCTCTCTCTCTGCCTCATCTCACTCTGTGTACTGTAGTGTTGGGTAACAGTCTCTCTCTCTGTCTCGCTCTGCCTCATCTCACTCTGTGTGATGAAGTGTTGGGTAACAGTCTCTCTCTCTGCCTCATCTCACTCTGTGTGATGAAGTGTTGGGTATCATTCTCTCTCTCTCTGCCTCATCTCACTCTGTGTGATGAAGTGTTGGGTATCATTCTCTCTCTCTCTGCCTCATCTCACTCTGTGTGATGAAGTGTTGGGTATCATTCTCTCTCTCTCTGCCTCATCTCACTCTGTGTACTGTAGTGTTGGGTATCATTCTCTCTCTCTCTGCCTCATCTCACTCTGTGTGATGAAGTGTTGGGTATCATTATCTCTCTCTCTGCCTCATCTCACTCTGTGTGATGAAGTGTTGGGTATCATTCTCTCTCTCTCTCTGCCTCATCTCACTCTGTGTGATGAAGTGTTGGGTATCATTCTCTCTCTCTCTGCCTCATCTCACTCTGTGTGATGAAGTGTTGGGTATCATTCTCTCTCTCTCTGCCTCATCTCACTCTGTGTACTGTAGTGTTGGGTATCATTCTCTCTCTCTCTGCCTCATCTCACTCTGTGTACTGTAGTGTTGGGTATCATTCTCTCTCTCTCTCTCTCTCTCTCTCTCTCTCTCTCTCTCTCTCTCTCTCTCTCTCTCTCTCTCTCTCTCTCTCTCTCTCTCTCTCTCTCTCTCTCTCTCTCTCTCTCTCTCTCTCTCTCTCTCTCTCTCTCTCTCTCTCTCTGCCTCATCTCACTCTGTGTACTGTAGTGTTGGGTAACAGTCTCTCTCTCTCGCTCTGCCTCATCTCACTCTGTGTACTGTAGTGTTGGGTAACAGTCTCTCTCTCTCGCTCTGCCTCATCTCACTCTGTGTACTGTAGTGTTGGGTAACAGTCTCTCTCTCTGTCTCTCTCTGCCTCATCTCACTCTGTGTACTGTAGTGTTCGGTAACAGTCTCTCTCTCTGTCTCTCTGTCTCGCTCTGCCTCATCTCACTCTGTGTACTGTAGTGTTGGGTAACAGTCTCTCTCTCTGTCTCTCTCTGCCTCATCTCACTATGTGTACTGTAGTGTTGGGTAACAGTCTCTCTCTCTGTCTCTCTCTCTCTCTGCCTCATCTGACTCTGTGTACTGTAGTGTTGGGTAACAGTCTCTCTCTCTGTCTCTCTCTGCCTCATCTTACTCTGTGTACTGTAGTGTTGGGTAACAGTCTCTCTCTCTATTGGTCTGTGTGTACTGAGGGTAAACAGAGTGTGTTACTGATAGAACTGCACCAAGCTGAACTGCAGAAACAGCACACAGCATTATTGTTTGTTATCCTCTACTTGGTCACAATCCCGGATCCGGGAGCACCCTCATCAGTAAAAAAGCTGACTAGCATAGCCTAGCGCCACAAGTAAATACTAGCATCTAAATATCATGAAATCACAAGTCCAAGACACCAGATGAAAGATACACATCTTGTGAATCCAGCCATCATTTCTGATTTTTAAAATGTTTTACAGGGAAGACACAATATGTATTTCTATTAGCTAACCACGATAGCAAAAGACACAACTTTTTTTTCCCACCATTTTTTTCCTGCATAGGTAGCTATCACAAATTCGACCAAATAAAGATATAAATAGTCACTAACCAAGAAACAACTTCATTAGATGACAGTCCTATAACATATTTATTGTATAGCATATGTTTTGTTCGAAAAATGTGCATATTTCAGGTATGAATCATAGTTTTACATTGCAGCCACCATCACAACTCTCACCAAAGCAACTAGAATAACTACAGAGAGCAAACGTGAATTACCTAAATACTCATCATAAAACATTTATGAAAAATACACAGCGTACAGCAAATGAAAGACAAAGATCTTGTGAATCCAGCCAATATTTCAGATTCTTTAAGTGTTTTACAGCGAAAACACAATTTAGCATTATATTAGCTTACTACAATAGCCAACCACACAACAGCATTGATTCAAGCCAACAGTAGCGATAACGAATAAACCAGCAAAATATATTAATTTTTTCACTAACCTTCTCAAACTTCTTCAGATGACAGTCCTATAACATCATATTACACAATACATATATTGTTTGTTCGAAATGTGCATATTTAACGGCACAAATCGTGGTTATACAATGAGAATAGTAGCCAAGCTGCCAACAAAATGTCGGGAGAAATCTTGGGAGAGGCACCTAATCTAATCAATAACTAATCATAAACTTGACTAAAAAATACAGGTTGGACAGCAAATGAAAGATACATTAGTTCTTAATGCAACCGCTGTGTTAGATTTTTAAAATTAACGTTACTACGACATACAGCGTGCGTTAAAGCGAGACCGCACCAAAATTTATGGCGGAATAGTAGTGTAACATTTTTCAACAGAACAACGAATTAACATCATAAATAGTTCTTACTTTTTGATGAGCTTCCATCAGAATCTTGGGCAAGTTGTCCTTTGTCCAGAATAATCGTTGCTCCGGCTGTAGAATGTAGTCTTCAGCTTAGGAATTAGCAGCAAACATTAGCTATGTGGCCCAGACGTGTCCAACTCTTCATTACGCAGCACAAAGAAAATTCCGAAAATCGCAATATACTGATATAAAATGATATAACTCGGTTTAAAATAACTACATTATGACGTTTTTAACACCTATATCGAATAAAATCAGAGCCGGATATATCTAAGGCCTATAACGAGAGCTTTCCAGAATGCCATCCTGAGGTCTGTCTCGCGTCATGGCGAACGTTGAAAAGAGTGCACCCCACGTTCCAAGACCCTTTATATGGCCTCAGATCTGCCTAGCAACCCAATTCCAATTCTCACTGCTTGCTGACATCTAGGGGAAGGCGTATGCAGTGCATGTCGACCAATAGAATACATGCAAATTAATAAACTGACCCTGGAACAGAGTGCACGATTTCAGATTTCTCACTTCCTGACAGGAAGTTTGCTCCAACTTGAGTTCTGTTTTACTCACAGATATAATTCAAACGGTTTTAGAAACTAGAGAGTGTTTTCTATCCAATAGTAATAATAATATGCATATTGTACGAGCAAGAATTGAGTATGAGGCAGTTTAATTTGGGAACGAATTTTTACAAAGTGAAAACAGCGCCCCCATATTGACAAGAAGATTTATACAACTCACTGTGAGCATTCTGTAAAGCAGAAAGAATACCAACATAGTTTGAATTATACAGTATGGCTTATATTGAAATGTGCAAATATGCCATGTATCACAAGTAGTGCAAGAAGTAGCTTGAAGACACAATAGTGTAATGTCATTGGATATTGATTAACTGTGACTAGCATTGAAAATACATGAACAAACAAAGTCACACAGATTGAAAAAAGACAATCATTCCATTGTTACAAAGAGAAACTTTTGAAATTGTGAGACATCCATCAGAATTCCAGGACTATGAATCTAACCACTGGGTATTAATGAGTCCTGTCGTTAGGTAGGTGTAGGGAAATGATCTCTGCAGGGGAGAGGGTTCAGATAAAAACCTGGGCATTAATCATGTCAAACACTACAAACCACTAATAGCTTCTCTCTCTCTCTCTCTCTCTCTCTCTCTCTCTCTCTCTCTCTCTCTCTCTCTCTCTCTCTCTCTCTCTCTCTCTCTCTCTCTCTCTCTCTCTCTCTCTCTCTCTCTCTCTCTCTCTCTCTCTCTCTCTCTCTCTCTCTCTCTCTCTCTCTCTCTCTCAGCACAGTACGGCATACACAGAGAGGAGGGTTATTGAAGACTGCTTTTCCTACAGGAGAGACACAGAGAAGAGGGTTATTGAAGACTGATTTTCCTACAGGAGAGACACAGAGAAGAGGGTTATTAAAGACTGATTTTCCTACAGGAGAGATACAGAGAAGAGGGTTATTGAAGACTGATTTTCCTACAGGAGAGATACAGAGAAGAAGGTTATTGAAGACTGATTTTCCTACAGGAGAGATACAGAGAAGAGGGTTATTGAAGACTGATTTTCCTACAGGAGAGATACAGAGAAGAGGGTTATTGAAGACTGATTTTCCTACAGGAGAGATACAGAGAAGAGGGTTATTGAAGACTGATTTTCCTACAGGAGAGATACAGAGAAGTTAACTGCAGAGCTGTTACTTTTATTATTGAACCTTTATTTAACTAGGCAAGTCAGTTAAGAACAAATTCATTTTTACAATGACGGCCTAGTAGTAAAGCCCCCCCGGCCAAACCCTCCCCTAACCCGGACGACGCTGGGCCAAACCCTCCCCTAACCCAGACGACGCTGGGCCAAACCCTCCCCTAACCCGGACGACGCTGGGCCAAACCCTCCCCTAACCCAGACGACGCTGGGCCAAACCCTCCCCTAACCCGGACGACGCTGGGCCAAACCCTCCCCTAACCCAGACGACGCTGGGCCAAACCCTCCCCTAACCCGGACGACGCTGGGCCAAACCCTCCCCTAACCCAGACGACGCTGGGCCAAACCCTCCCCTAACCCAGACGACGCTGGGCCAAACCCTCCCCTAACCCGGACGACGCTGGGCCAAACCCTCCCCTAACCCAGACGACGCTGGGCCAAACCCTCCCCTAACCTGGACGACGCTGGGCCAATTGTGCGCCACTCCCTATGGAACTGCTGATCACGTCCGGTTGTGATACGGGATCAAACCCGGGTCTGTAGTGAGGCCTCTAGCACGGCGATGCAGTGCCTTAGGCCGCTGCGCCAGATGTAGGATCTTAATTTGTGCCAGTTTGCTACAGCAGGAAAATAATCCTGCAGCAAAAGAAATGTCAATATTTATATGAATTATAATTATATTTAATGGACATTTTTTGTATGGATTGTAAAATTTTTCGTTAAGACAAATCAAGTCTGACATTTTCAAGTGGAAATTACAAACTTCAGAAGCCTTTTTGAACCTTGAATACGCTACAAATTTCTCAGCAACAAAAGAGTGATCAAATTAAGATCCTACATCTGTATTTCTCTGCTCTCCCCCATCTGAAGGGGAGAGCAGAGAAAGGTAAACTCAGCAAAAAAACAAATGTCCCTTTTTCAGGACCCTGTCTTTCAAAGATAATTCGTAAAAATCCAAATAACTTCACAGATCTTCATTGTAAAGGGTACAAACACTATTTCCCATGCTTGTTCAATGAACCATAAACAATTAATGAACACGCACCTGTGAAACGGACGTTAAGACACTAACAGCTTACAGACGGTAGGCAATTAAGGTCACAGTTATGAAAACTTAGGACACTAAAGAGGCCTTTCTACTAACTCTGAAAAACACTAAAAGAAAGATGCCCAGGGTCCCTGCTCATCTGCGTGAACGTGTCTTAGGCATACTGCAAGGAGGCATGAGGACTGCAGATGTGGCCAGGGCAATAAATTGCAATGTCCGTACTGTGAGACGACTAAGATAGCGCTACAGGGAGACAGGACGGACAGCTGATCATCCTCGCAGTAGCAGACCACGTGTAACAACACCTGCACAGGATCGGTACACCCGAACATCACACCTGCGGGACAGGTACAGGATGGGAACAACAACTGCCCGAGTTACACCAGGAACACACAATCCCTCCATCAGTGCTCAGACTGTCTGCAATAGGCTGAGAGAGGCAGGACTGAGGGCTTGTAGGCCTGTTGTAAGGCAGATCCTCACCAGACATCACCGGCAACAACCATCGCCTATTGGCACAAACCCACCGTTGCTGGACCAGACAGGACTGGCAAAAAGTGCACTTCACTGACGAGTCACGGTTTTGTCTCACCAGGGGTGATGGTCGGATTCACGTTTATCGTCGAAGGAATGAGCGTTACACCGAGCGGGATCGATTTATTTGAAGGTGGAGAGTCCGTCGTGGTCTGGGGCGGTGTGTCACAGCATCATCGGACTGAGCTTGTTGTCATTGCAGGCAATCTCAACACTGTGCGTTACAGGAAGACATCCTCCTCCCTCATGTGATAACCTTCCTGCAGGCTCATCCTGACATGACCCCCCAGCATGACAATGCCACCAGCCATACTGCTCGTTCTGTGCGTGATTTCCTGCAAGTCAGGAATGTCAGTGTTCTGTCATGGCCAGCGAAGAGCCCGGATCTCAACAGTACAGTCCATGAGGAGGAGATGCACTGCAGTACTTAATGCATCTGGTGGCCACACCAGATACTGACTGCTACTTTTGATTTGACCCCCCCTTTGTTCAGGGACACCAATTCTGTTGGTCACATGTCTGTGGAACTTGTTCAGTTTATGTCTCAGTTGTTGAATTCTGTTATGTTCATACAAATATTTATACATGTTAAGTTTGCTGAAAATAAACGCAGTTGACAGTGAGAGGACGTTTATTTTTTTGCTGAGTTTGTAATCGCTAAAAATGAAAGTCCTTGAGAGGGATTATACTAATTACAGTATTGCACCAACATCCACATGGACTCATATCTCTTTCTCTCTTTCTCTCCTTCCTCCACCCAGTTCCTCTTTATAAAGCGTATATTAGCTGTGTGACTTTGACCCCAGCCCATTAGGTCTACCTCAGGCTGCTGTTGTCCATGTTAATGTATTGCCGGTAAATAGGTACTGCTCTACTCTGCATGCAGATAAACACACAGGTTCACTGCAACATCTTACCTCCCTCTCCACAGCCCAGCTGCTCCTCTCAACCTCTCTCACCCCACACACCCCTCTCCCCCTCTGCCCTTTGACCCACATCTGCCACAGCAGGGGCACCAACAGGGTTATAGAGGGTTAGAAAGGGGCATGAGCAACAGATGCCCATGCCCACACCGCCCAGACCCTTCCAAACTGCCCCTAGAGAAAAAACAAACCTGCTGATCGTACCTCACACATATACTAACTAACAACCTGTTAACTCACAGCTAGACATCAGGCACTCTCTTCTGTATTTCAAATCAAATCAAAGTGTATTGGTCACATACACAGTTTAGCAGATGTTATAGCGGGTGCAGTGAAATGCTCGAGTTACTAGCTCCTAACAGTGCAGTAAAAATGGCAGACAAGTACACCAATAATAATCATAAAATATGCCAGGACAGTTACATTAAAAAACCTAAATAATACTGGAACAGTAATCGAAATGCAATCTATGCGTATATACACCAAACAGTTCGACTAAGAATGATATGTAAAACTGTATATACACTGAGTGTACAAAACATTAGGAACACCTGCTCTTTCCATGACATAGACTGACCAGGTGAATCCAGGTCTAAGCTATGATCCCTTATTGATGTCACTTGTTAAATCCACTAAATCCACAGTGTAGATGAAGGGGAGGAGACAGGTTAAAGAAGGATTTTAAGCCTTGAGACAATTGACATGGATAGTGTATTTGTGCCACTCAGAGGGTGAATGGGCATAACAAAATATTTTTGTTCCTTTGAACGGGGTATGGTGCCAGGTGCACCGGTTTTTCACACTCAACAGTTTCTCGAGTGTCTCAAGAATGGTCCACCACCCAAAGGACATCTAGCCAACTTGACACAACTGTGAGAAGCATTGGAGTCAACATGGGCCAGCATTCCTGTGGAACACTTTCAACACCTTGCAGAGTCCATGCCCCGATGAACTGAGGCTGTTCTGAGGGCAAAAGCGCGTGCAACTCAATATTAGGAATATGTTCTTAATGTTTTGTACACTCAGTGTATATTACAGTGAGCTATGTCAAGAATCAGTATATAAATATACGTATGTGTATAAAAAGTGTTACAAAATTGTAATGCGCAGTAGTAGATATAATTAGAATGTGAAGAATACATTATGTTAATACACAGTATAAAAGAAACAGTCCAGTGTTTAATGTCTCTATATACATGGAACAGCTGCGTTGGCTTTGTGTGTTTGTGTGTTTGTGAGTATGTGCGTATGCATGTGTGTGAATGTACAGTTGAAGTCGGAAGTTTACATACACTTAGGTTGAACCACTCCATAAATTGCTTGTTAACAAACTATAGTTTTGGCAAGTCGGAAAGACATCTACTTTGTGCATGACACAAGTCATTTTTCAAACAATTGTTTACCTACAGATTATTTCACTTATAATTCACTGTATCACAATTCCAGTGGGTCAGAAGTACACTAAGTTGACAGTGCCTTTAAACAGCTTGGAAAATTCCAGAAAATTATGTCATGGCTTTAGAAGCTTCTGATAGGCTAATTGACATAATTTGAGTCAATTGGAGGTTTCCTTGTGGATGTATTTCAAGGCCTACCTTCAAACTCAGTGCCTCTTTGCTTGACATCATGGGAAAATCAAAAGAAATCAGCCAAGACATCAGAAAAACAATTGTAGACCTCCATATATCTGGTTCATCCTTGGGAGCAATTTCCAAACGCCTGAAGGTACCACGTTCATCTGTACAAACAATAGTACGCAAGTATAAACACCATGGGATCACGCAGCCGTCCTACCGCTCAGGAAGGAGACGAGTTCTGTCTCCTAGAGATGAATGTACTTTGGTGTGAAAAGTGCAAATCAATCCCAGAACAACAGTAAAGGACCTTGTGAAGATGCTGGAGGAAACAGGTACAAAAGTATCTATATATATTTGTGGGCAGAACTAAAAAAGCGTGTGCGAGCAAGGAGGCCTACAAACCTGACTCAGTTACACTAGCTCTGTCAGGAGGAATGGGCCAAAATTCACCCAACTTATTGTGGGAAGCTTGAGGAAGGCTACCCGAAACGTATGACCCAAGTTAAACAATTTAAAGGCAATGCTACCAAATACTAATTGAGTGTATGTAAACTTCTGATCCACTGGGAATGTGATGGAAGAAATAAAAGCAGAAATAAATAATTCTCTCTACTATTATTCAGACATTTCACATTCTTAAAATAAAGTGGTGATCCTAACTGACCTAAGACAGGGAATTTTTACTTGGAGTACATGTCAGGAATTGTGAAAAACTGAGTTTAAATGTATTTAGCTAAAGTGTATGTAAACTTCTGACTTCAACTGTATATGTGAGTACAGGAGTCTGCGTGTGTATGAGGTGTGTGTGTGTGTGTGTGTGTGTGTGAGAGAGAGAGAGTCTATCTGTCTCTTACTACAGGAGTACTACTGTACTTACTGCTCTGACTTACCACAGGAGTACTACTTACTACTCTGACTTACTACAGGAGTACTACTTACTACTCTGACTTACTACAGGAGTACTACTTACTACTCTGCCTTACTACAGGAGTACTACTTACTACTCTGACTTACTACAGGAGTACTACTTACTACTCTGACTTACTACAGGAGTACTACTTAATACTCTGACTGTCACGACTTCCGCCGAAGTCGGTCCCTCTCCTTGTTCGGGCGCCGTTCGGCGGTCGACGTCACCGGCCTTCTAGCCATCGCCGATCCACTTTTCATTTTCCATTTGTTTTGTCTTTGTCTTACACACCTGGTTTCAATTCCCCAATTACTTGTTCATTATTTAACCCTCTGTTCCCCCATGTTTGTTTGTGAGTAATTGTTTATTGTATTGCGGTCCGTATTTGTGGCCTTGTATTTTTACGACGTGTATTGTTATATTATTGAGTAAAATTGCTTTCATTACTCATATCTGCTGCCCTGCACCTGACTCATCTCACCAGCTACACACAGACGCATTACACTGACTTACTACAGTAGTACTACTTACTACTCTGACTTACTACACGAGTACTACTTACTATTCTGACTTACTACAGGAGAGCGTGGTGGCCAGTATTTGTCTACTGTAGCTAGGATATAAGAGAACTAATCATCATCTCATAACTGATTTCTGTTGGTTGTTCTATGAAGTTCAGCTCCAGGCAGCACATTTGTCTCTCCAGAAAGACAAGTATTATATATCACTAGATAGATATCACATCATCAGTAGACATCACTTCTGACTAGAACGAAGTGAGATGATTTCACACATCGATTTCACACACAAACTCTATGATGAGTAGACATTCTATCAAAACTAACCAAACGGTTCTATCCCAGACAAGAACATTGTTCCTCAAAGTAGATGTCTGTGAGTGAGTGTCAGACTGAGCTAAATCACATTCTACAGGCAGCATGAGGAGAATATTGAATAGCCTACATACTCTTTATGTGTTCCATCTCTCTCTATCTCTGCCTGGTTCTCCCTCTCTTCTCCCTTCCTCTGTCTCAATCTCTCCCTCATCTGTTTCTTTCCCTTCCTCCATCTCTCCCTCAACTCTTCCCTCCCTCCCGCTCTGTTTTCCTGGCGGTAGTGTGGCAGCGGTGGTGGGCTATGATCCAATCACCATCTGGCTGCAGCAATCACTCTGTTCTGATTGGTTTTATAATCCAGACAGGATCTCTGATGGACAATCACCCAGCCAGGCAGCAAGCTGCCACAGCAAGCCCTGTCACACATACACACGCACGTGCGCACACATGTACACACACACCTATCTCTCCATCTCTCTCTCTCACTGTCTCTCTAATAACAGGGGAGGTTCCTGTTGAGTCTGTGTGTGTCTCTCAACCTGTCTGATTGACCACCCCGGCCAGAGAACAGAGTGATGAAAGAAGAAGAGAGAAGAGGGTTGATTCAGGTTCAGGCGTGTAGAGGTCTGATGATGAACTAGCTGGGTTATCACAGCACAGCAGATCCCAATAGATCACTTCAGAGATGAACTGTATGGATGGAGGTCATCAGAGTACAGAGCTGGAGTCATAGTAACACTATAAGGCTATATGGACTGGAACTATATAGACATGGTCATAGCCAGTTGGTCCACAGCAGTGGTATTCAAACTCAATAAAATTGCATTTTTCTAAATATCTTTCACAACAACATTTGCATATTGTCCCATACAATAATCTGTACTCATAATGTTTTGTTGGGGTCACGACCCCGACATAGAATATAACTGTTACACATGTTTTCAGTGTGATTATAAAAGTACAATAGAAACTGATGTAAGACACTAGTTTGGATCAGTAGTTAAGTGTAGCATACACTGCACAAGCTGGAACAGCTCCCCACAAGCTTACAGTGCACAGAATACCAGAGAGAGAAACTAGGAACATATGGTTGATGATATTTCACACATAAACACACATCCAGCAGCCCAAACTCAGTCTTCAGTAAGCTGTGATTTAGCTTAGTGACACAGCAATTTTCTCAACATAATATCCCAGCTCAGTCTCACTAGGCCAGATCACATGCAAACTAAAGGCACACATTATTATTAGGTTTTATTTCACACACCCCACGAGTGACCATGTCCTGAGACTGAGTTGAGAGAGGAATGGTAAATGTTATATAAAACACCTGTCTCCGGATTTCATCTTCAAACTAAGGGCAACCATTGCATCCATGACAGAGAGGTTGAGAAGCGTCCATCCAGGTATACGGGTAAAATAGTCTAGCTAGCTACATTTTCAGATATTACACGTTTCTAATTTTGTCAGAAAGTCATTTTCATTTGAAGTTAAAGTGTACTGTTAGCTAGCTAATGTTAGCTGGATGGCTAGATAGCTAACTTTATGTGTATGATCTATTTAGTAATATTATTCGTATCTCAGAGACATTTGCATTGCTCATTATAGCCTAATGTTAGCTAGCTAACATTGAACCTGGTTGATTAGCTACCTGCAGATTCATATAGGGTAGTAACGTTATGAGTTGGGATTATGGTTCATTGTTTAACTTGCTAGCTACGTGTCTAAACAAAAGACTCCACTATGCAAGTAACTATTTCAATAGAATGTTTATGATGTCACTGCGATAACTGTCGATAGACGTAGCTGGTAAATTTGCCAGAGTGCAGAGTAACTGACGAATTTACGAATGCTCAACACCCTGTCACGCCCTGACCATAGAGAGCCCTTGTTTCTCTATGGTGTAGTAGGTCAGGGCGTGACTAGGGGGTATTCCAGTTTATAATGTCTATGTTGTGTTCTAGTTTATATTTTTCTATGTTGGTGTTGTGTATGATTCCCAATTAGAGGCAGCTGGTAATCGTTGTCTCTAATTGGGGATCATATTTAAGTAGATATTTCTCCCACCTGTGTTTGTGGGATATTGTTTTGTGTTTGTGCATGTGCACCACGTAGTCATGTTTCGTTGTTCGTTTGTTGATATATTTTGTTTTGCTTAAGTTTCACTTTGGAATAAAGATGTGGAACTCTACATCCGCTGCGCCTTGGTCCCGTTCTTACGACAACCGTGACACACCATTGAATATGGCCGGTGTCTGTAAACGTTGGCAAAAAATAATCATTAAATTGTTGCCAGCAGCACAGTTTCAGTCACCAACGCCCTGGATGACATAAAAACAGCCTAACCAGCTCTGCTAGGTAGAGTAAAATGATCAGAGTGAGCTGTTCACTCATTTGTGTCTGGAAGTAGCTAGCAAGCTAGCCAACGTAAGCCGGCTAGCTTGGGTGCTTGACTGCTGTTGTGAGGTCAGAACGCTTGGATCAACCCTACTCCTCGGCCAGTGCATCCAGTGTGCGCTCCGAACGCTCTGAGAGCGAAACGCTCTGAATTTCCAAATTGACAATCTGACAACACTCTGAGTTTACGAACGCCCAGAGCGCACTCTGGCATTCCAGATTAAATTTACGAACACACCCATAGTATAAACCAGCCTTTAGTCTTGAAATCTTTGGTTGTTTAGTACATAGCCTCGCATGTGAATCCTTAAAGCGATGGGTGGGGCTAAAGCTTAAGAGGGTGTGAACAATGCTGAATGGGTGTAGACAAAGAAGGGCTCTCCAGTAGCTGTCAAAAAATTCAAGGGACATTTTCTCAAAATAAAGTTTATCAACTTTCAAAGCAGAATGACTTTCCCATTGTTACTCAACTGTAGTGAATGATATACAATTTTCTAGCTCTGAGTCTACTTTCATCCAATGTAAAAAACACAATTTAAAATGTTGCTACATAATACCGAATCGACCCGGTCGGTCACAAATACAAACAGATAATTTGGTTCTGTGGGAGGTTGAATTAACCATCTTTGAGTAGTGTTTACTGCCCTAGGTCAATTCCTGGTTTAGAGTTAAGAAGTGAGAGAGAACAAAGCAACTGAGAGTTTGGATTTGTTAGAGGTAGAGACAGAGTGGGAGGGGGGGAAGGAGAGAGGGAGCGTATATGTGATGAGAGGAAATGTATTTTAGAGCTTCCCTCTGGCACCTTCCTGCTCAGTTTAGCCAGCAATACCTCTGACAGAAGTGTGTGTGTGTGAGAGCAGAGACAGGTGTGTCTCAAAAGGTCGCTCTTCTCTTTTTGCAGCAGCTCAGAGGAAACACAGAGTAATGATCTCTCTATTCGTCTTAATTACCACTGTAATGACTGACCACGAGAATCCAAATAGGTCAGATCAGGTTTGCAATGAATAATCAGTTCCCCTCTTCTCACCTGCAGAGGGGGGGAGGAGGTGACTGGTGAGGATTAACAACTCATGTCCTGTTGTAAATCAAGAAGAGAAGATTCAGGTCTTCCTCTCCAATATTCACCAAAGGAATGTCCTTTGTTTCAAGATACTTTAACACGTTCAAAAGTGAAAACTGGAACAATATTTCTAACATAGAACGTGGGGAATGGTCAGAGGCGATCTATAGAACACTAATGTCATTTTATTTGTTATTTTGTGATGTCATTACAAATATTATAAAGGAAATACTGTAACTTGGAAAGTATACCCAATACATGTATGAAGTGTCCATCCTATGCGTTGTGCATGTAATATGAAAAATTATTAAAGTGTTTTTGTTAAGAGAGGGATGTGATTTGAGGAGCTATAAGAGATAATTGCTTTACATAAACTTTGAAAGTAACAAGTCACACCCCCAAGTGAGGTCAGAGAGCGTGTCAGCCTGACGGAACTGCCCCTTTCGAACTACCTGCATAAATGGTGGGTAAAGAAATTAACATATCAGACCAGAAAAGCGTCAAGCTGCAGCTGGACGTTTAAAGTGGTCTGAACTTTGAATCTCAACAGGAGGTAGAGACGATAAACTCACCTCCCGGACAATCACTGGTACAGCTGATTAGCTGTCCTAAGTAAAGTATCTTCAAAAGAGAATTTATGTAGGACAATCCTACTACTCTGCTCAAACCATTGTATTACGCTACTCTCATCACCCCACTGGGGACCATCGACCCGGCTGGCTAGCCTATCTTCAAAGAAGCTTCTTCAGGAGCGAATGTAAGGAAAATCAACTCTGTAGTTCGGTTCAGGACTACATGACAAGTCACCGGATACCGGACAACTACAGAGAAGGAAAAAAGTATGAGACTTGTTGGAACCATTTTGGACAATCAGAGCCTTGCAAGCGTGCCGCGAAAAGGCCCAACTCCCTTTCCAAGGCGGCCCTATCCACCGAGAGAGATCCGGTGAACCAAGACATTTCACGTAAATACATTCACGATTTCTTACTCAAAGAGGTCGGCGGTTCGTGTGGAAGGTATATGATTACTGTAAGTGAGAGTAGTTTCTGTCTTTGTCCCTCTCTACCGCACTTAACGTATTAAGTGTGTATGTATATTCTGTGTTACCATTTAATTAGCTAGTAAAAAAATCATTAAATCAATTTGTGTGGTACTGAATCATAAGTAAGGTTCAGGTTTTTGCGGATGCAAGGAGGTTACGACAGTTCAGAATGATGATATGATACGAGGTTATGATTAATAAGTTGACTGTTTATAGATGTGATAGGTAAAGACCTAGTTTAATTCGGGAGATGGTAACTCTTTAAAGAACCGCTCTCATGGCACCCAGATCCTGTCTCATCATTACGCACACCTGCCACCATCGTTACGCGCACCTGCGCCTCATGATACTGACCTGGACTCCATCACCTTCCTTATTACCTCCCCTATATGTGTCACTCCCCTTGGTTCTTTCCTCAGGCCTTATTGACTCTGTTTCATGTTTGTACGCTTTCATGTTTCTTGTTTTGTACTATGTTCTATTTATTATTACATTTGCAATCCCTGTACTTCCCAACTTCCAGTGTTCACGCTACACTCTCTCTCTCTTTAGTTCTCAGAGCTCTGAATGTTGCCAAAACAACATGCACACGCTTAATTTCCCCACGCTGTAGATCTAGTGAGTATTGGTCTCTCCATCTCTCCATAGCGTGGAGCCAACATAACAGCAGGGGAAATCAACAGTACCATAATGTAATTTCTAAAGATTTGCCTTTTTGGGGGGGGGGGAAATGTTGGTAAATTGATAGTCAAAGTAATATCATCGACTCACACTGCCAGATTCTCCCTAACACACAAGTTAGTTGACACACTGTGTTGATGTTCAGCCAAGACCGTTTTGAGGCCTAGGCTTCCTCTCTGTCTTTAGGAGGAGGAGCCTGCAGTGAGCAAGTGAATGGAGGGGTGGAATGGAAGGAAAGAAAGGGAGGGAGAGGAGAAGAGGTGAAAAGGGAGGATGGATACAGAGGGAGTGGAGAAAATGTGGAGATGGAGTGACAGGAGGGGAGAGACAGAGGAAGGTGAAGAAACGGAGGGATTTTCTCTCTGCTGACAATGGTCTGGCTCTCAGTAAATCCCAGGATGTGGCTGTCTACAGAAGCCCAAATCCCCTGGCTCACACACACACGCAGGCGCATGCACGCACACACACCAGCGCTAGCCCGTCTGCTCCCGTCTGCTCCTGCAGGTACTGTAAGGCTTTGGTTGACTGCCTCAGTGGGCTAAATCTAAGCCACAGAAAGACTCTATCAAGGCAGAGAGCTGTGAGAGCACAGACCACATTCATCTGACATCACTGTAATAGGTTGGAGGGTGACTTTTTGCTCTGTCACACACACACACACACACACACACACACACACACACACACACACACACACACACACACACACACACACACACACACACACACACACACACACACACTGTCCCAGAGGTCAGCAGGATAGTTCTGAATGAGGAAGCATGTCCCCTTCACCTCTTGTCAATGACTCCATGGCCTGTTGCCTGCTACGCTCCACTGCAATATAGTCACACACACCTCACCTCATACACCTATCTATCTTCTGCTCCATCTTTCCCACTGCTGCACCCCATAGACACATTTCTCTATCCTTCTTTCCCTCTATCTCCATCCCTTTTCCCCACCACTGCATCCCAATCACAGCTCTATGTCCCTCTCCTCTCTCCTTCTCCCTTTATCCTCTCTCTATCCTCTCTCCTTCTTTCTCTATCATATCTCCTTCTCTCTCTCTTCTCTCTCCTCCTCTCTCTCTATCCTAACTCATTCTCTCTCTATCCTCTATCCTCTCACCTTCTCTCTCTCTATCCTCTCTCCTTCTCTCTTTCTATCCTCTCTCCTCTCTATCTTCTCTCTATCATTTCCCCTTCTCTCTCTCTATCCTCTCTCCTTCTCCCTCTCTATCCTCTCTCATTCTCTCTCTATCCTCTCTCTGGCTCTCTCTCTATCCTCTCTCCTCCCTCTCTATCCTCTCTCTCTATCCTCGCTCATTCTCTCTCTATCCTCTCTCTGGCTCTCTCTCTATCCTCTCTCCTCCATCTCTATCCTCTCTCCTCTATCACCATCCTCTCTCCTCCTCTCTCTATCCTCTCTCCTTCGCTCACTATCTATCCTCTCTCCTCTCTCTCTATCCCCTCTCCTTCTCTCTCTCTATCATTGGTGTTGCTCTGTGCTTTCCTCTGTCTATTTTCCTACTAGGTTCAGTGTTCTAATTCGACACCTCTCTCCGTTTTTGAAGTTAGTGTTTTATTAAGAGTAGAGACTAGAAAATAGGCAAGGAAAGCAGCACAGCCCTCAGATCAGGTCTATGACTTCAGATGACAGCAGGTGTGTAACAGATCTCTCTCTAGTCAGATTACTCACCGTGTAAGCAGAATCATCGTGTTGAAACTATAGAGTGTAACTCTACAGGGAGAATACATTTCATATTCTCATGTCTCTCTCTCACCAACCGCACCTCCAGAGCAGGATAAATGAAGTGAGACCACAAGTTTGAGGGCAAAGTGAACGTCTGTGTGTGTGAATGTTTGAGTGTGTGTGTTTGTGTGTCTATGTGTGTGTGTCCTACATTCTCAGCAGCAGTCATCCGTCAGGCTGGGGAATGAGATTTAGCTCTCCATGGGTGCTGGGACCTTCGACAGACACACACACACACACACACACACACACACACACAGCCTGTCCGCCTATACCCAGGCAGAGAGACAGATGGTAAAAAGGTCAGGGCCGTAATGCAGGCGTGAGAGCGAGCGGTGGACAGCCTGATAGATGGGCTTTCTCCGTGAGCGGTTGGGCAAGAGACACACACACACACACTCACAGGGTGATAGATGTGTTTTGTGCGTGAGTGGCTGTGTGCTTCATTCAGACAGCAGACAGCCAATAGGGCAGTATTGACACTCCTCTGTGCTGGGTCTGAATCCTGTTCCAGGTGAGGCAGAGTGGCATCCCTGGCCAGCAGCACCAACAACTGACCGTCACTGTATCAGGGTAGGATACAGGTCAAGCAAATGCAACATTTAGGAACATGATTTATTTATTTAAGGTGTCATAATCAGGAGCACTGATGCTTGGGTCTCCACATGACACCTTTTCACTGTCCTCTACATCAGGGTTTCCCAAACTCTGTCCTGCCCCCCCCCCCCCCAGTTGCACATTTAGTTTTTTCCCTAACACTACACAGCTGATTCAAATAACCACCTCATCATCAAGCTTTGATTATTTGAATCAGCTGTGTAGTGCTAGGGAAAAAAACTAAATGTGCAACCGGGGGGAGGGGGGCAGGACAGAGTTTGGGAAACCCTACTGTACCTGGCCTGCTGAGGTTGCTGAAGAGCTTGACCTAACGGTTTCTGTGATGATGGTCTCCATGTTTGTGCGTCACACAAACAACCAAACACAACAGCCACAACTAATATGTTAGTACTCCATAATATAGCCATTTTCACAAACATTACTCCCACAAGCATTATTTTTGCCCTTATTTTTTTATTCTGAGTTTTGTTCATTTGTGAATTCCCCCACCCAATCATTAGGAGTGGAACAGCCCTGCAGCCTTGTGGTATTACAGAAACTCTATTCTCAGGAGAGTGGACAGAAATAGATTGTATAGAATGTACGATTCCACATTGTATATGGTAGCACCATTAAAGTAAGCAAGAACTCATTGTATTTTCCATCACATCTTTTTCTATGGATGATCTCTCTGTGCCATTGTTTATGTTTATTTCCGACTCCACTAAAAGGAATCAGGAATCAATTGAATTTATTGACTTGGAAAATATATTGAACTGAAACCCTTAAGATCATTTTTTTTAAAGAAGAGTCAGCATTTAGCAACTACCTATTTGATAATTTGGTTCCATAAACAACAATAGCATTAGGGTATGAATTCTGATCAGTCATTTCACTTGAAAGGCTGAGTGCAACAATTCAGCTTTATCTGACTGAGTATTAAGTGTAGGACTTGGTTGTGTAAGGAAATACAATCCCTTCTCTCAAAACAATCTCTACTGGGTCATCCAAAGATATTGGGGGTCAAAGTTCTTGTCAGACTATATGAAGTTAAAATATCTGTTTCATTCAAAAAATGTATTTAATGTACGCATTTGGGGTAAACATGTATGTGTATTTTGGATTTATTAACTCCCTATATAGAGTTTTATGATTTGTTTTTGTGGTGGGCGATAGGATTAGTGTACATTTTACAACAAGAAGCATCTCTACGTGACAAAATACTGACCACAAGAGATCTTCAGACAAACATTAACCTGATGTTCCTTATCATATGACATTGCAATATGAAAGTTCAGAGTCTACTGAGTCATCAGTGCGTCACCCATACGTATTTTCATTGCCACTTGTTTTCCAACACATCATCTCATGACTAATGTAATTCATTCATTTCTATTGACATCTGAATCAAGTCTACATTTAGTCCATATTTAATCAATCTCTAATTTCACCCCTAATCTGGAAGACAGTGATCAGATAGCGGTCAGACCCGAATGACATACTTGAAATACAAATAAGTGAATAATAATCAGCTTTTACCTATCAACCAATTCTTCAGCCATTCCATCCCCTATAGATGAAGTAACACCGTAGAATTACAGAGTTCCCAGACACAGATTTAGCCCTGGAGTAAAACACATTTTCAAAGCATTCTATATTTAAAGCCCTTTTAGTGCAGGACTAGGCTTAATATGTGTCTGGGAAACTGTCCCATAATGTCAAATGCTATTATGATGACACTAAAATGGATGGTGTCAGCAGGTCATCTGGGTCCCCATAACGTGTCCCCAGAGTACTGAGGATGTGATGTGGCAGTCGATGTGACAAGAGGACATACAGCAGAACACTCAGTCCTGGACTTTGTTCTTCACTACAATTGCCAGTCCCCTATATATACACACAGCCCTGATAGTACACAGTACACAGTACTACCAGAAACAAGGACACAAGCTCTCTCAAGCAGGTAAGACACTAGCTGCTTCTAGGCATTTTGTAATCACATAGGCTACAATAATATCTGGGATGAGAAACTGACTTTAATATTTCATTCACCAATTGTATTTTTTTCTCCAATTAACAGCCTACAGCCCAGTCATGAATGTCTTAGTGCTGCTTGCTCTTGCTGTTTTCACTGGTGAGTGGAGAATACGTTTTCATTCATCAACACTTGGCTATAGTGTTTGTATTTTTGACAGGAAGGAAATTGACAATACTAAATGTAACAGTAGTGTAATATCAATGAAAGTAGTAAATGTATCATCTCAAATACCCTCCAGTCTAGACTGAAAATGAAATAATCCACGGCCTCTCCTACAGGGTGCAATGCCAATGGCCTGTGGCAGGACCAGTCTCAGCAACAGCTGGACATGGTGAAAGATGCATTCTGGGACTATGTCGCCAAGGCAACACTCACCGCTGAGGACACCCTACAGAAGATCCGACAGTCAGAGGTGGCACACGAAGTTAAGTAAGTCTCAATATGTAGAAAATAACACAATATAATGGTGTTTGATAACAACTGTTGAGTAACTAACTACCTGTTTGTTAACCTCAATAACTCTGCCTCTGTATTGACCTTTCTCTCTCTGTCTCCATAGCACCATGGTCTCTGAGAGTGCTGATGCTGTGAACCAGTACACCGTGGCCATGCGTGGGCAGGTGACTCCTCTGACTCAGGACCTGCTGGCAAAGTTTTCCCAGGAGGCCGAGCAGCTTAAGGCTCGTCTGGAGAAGGACCTGAGCACCATGACAGCCAAGCTGCAGCCCTACTCTGACGAGTGGAACGCAGACATCCAGAGGCAGGTGGAGGAGCTGAAAAGGGACATGACCACCTACGCTGAGGCCCTGGACTCTGACGCCCTGAAGACCACTCTACTCCAGAAGAGTGAGGAGCTGAAAGGAAGCCTGGAGAAGAGTGTGCAGCAGCTGCAGGCCCGGCTGGGCCCCTACACTGAGGATCTGAAGCAGAAAATAGACCAGAACCTGGAAGAGTTCCAAAAGAGCATGATTCCCCTGACCCAGAGCTTCCAGACACAGCTGACCCAGAGAACCCAGGAGCTTCAGCAGAACCTGGCCCCCTATGGAGAGGAGCTGAAGAAGCTGGACCCATTGGCCCAGGACCTGAAGGCCCAACTAGCTGCTCTCTGGGACTCCTTCACCAAGAAGATCCAGTAATCGGACTGATTTTACTTGGTCTACTAGAACTGTGTAGTGATTAGTCATTTTCCATCAGAGTGCAAAAGGGGCAATATGTACATTTAGGTACCACTATTATGTTGTTTCACTGTATCAGTTACGGGACTGTCCATCTCCTGATAAAGTTGTGTGTGATCTGACGTCTACATGCAGAGCTGTGTGTTTGTGTGTGTGTGTGTGTGTTTGTCTCCATACCGGCAGGCCTCTGGAAGATCTACTGCCTCTCTAATGTGTTAATAGTGTGAACATCAATAATGCAAAGGCCTAACTCCACTCTGGAAACAGACTCACTCACTCCCTCACACACTCTGCCAGGGGAGGTAGAAGAAATTGAGAATTTGGAGGTGGAGAATGTGTAAAATACAAAGGCTGTTTAGACACAGGGCTGAATTAAACCGAACATGCCTCAGTAAAGTCTGAAGAGTTTAATTACAAAATGCAATATATTCATTTTCAGAAATATTGGTAAATTGACATGAAATAAAAACACATTATGAACGAGATAGAGCTATTCTTTTTCTGTCTTACCATGACATGGGCTAGTGAAAAGACAGACATGACTTAGTTTAGAATATATTGCAAGGTCATTTTATTTTAGAGAGACAAATAATCTTGTTTTGTGGCAAACCGCTATATATCCACCCCAAACAACAGAACTCCAATAGGAAAAGCATCCCGATTGGGTTTTAAACAGTTACATGTAATAAAGTATCAATACATAAATAAATATGAACATAATACATTTGTCTCATATTGTGCAAATATCACATAGCACATAGTTTTACAACTTTTTTTTCGATATACAGTGCCTTGCAAAAGTATTCATCCCCCTTAGCGTTTTTCCGATTTTGTTGCATTACAACCTGTAATTTAAATGTATTTTTATGGACATACACAAAATATTTGTAAGTGAAAAAAAATAAATTACTTGTTTAAAAAATGTATAAAAAATAAATAAATGGAAAAGTGGTGTACTCACCCCCTTTGCTATGAAGCCCCTAAATAAGATCTGGTGCAACCAATTACCTTCAGAAGTCACATAATTAGTTAGATTGCACACAGGTGGACTTTATTTAGGTGTCACATGATCTCAGTGTATATATACACCTGTTCCGAAAGGCCTCAGAGTGTGCAACACCACTAAGCAAGGTGCACCACCAAGGAAGCGGCACCATGAAGACCAAGGAGCCCTCCAAATGTCACGCCGTGACCATAGAGAGCTTTTTTTTCTCTCTATATTGGTTAGGTCGGGGTGTGACTAGGGTGGGTAATCTAGGTTGTTTTATTTCTATGTTGGCATTCTATGTTGGCTGTTTAGCGTTGTCTCTGATTGGGGATCATATTTAGGCAGCCATTTCCCCACTGTGTTTTGTGGGATCTTGTTTATGTGTAGTTGCCTGTGAGCACTCCATAGCTTCACGTATCGTTTATTTCTTTATTGTTTCTTGTGCAGTTCACTTATAATAAAAATGTTGAACCGATTTCACACTGCGCTTTGGTCCGAGTGTTATTATGACGATCGTGACACCAAACAGGTCAGAGACAAAGTTGAAGAGAAGTACAGATCAGGGTTGGGTTATAAAAAAATATCTGAAACTTTGAACATCCCACAGAGCACCATTAAATCCATTATTAAAAAATGGAAAGAATATGGCACCACAACAAACCTGCCAAAACCCATGGACCAGGCAAGGAGGGCATTAATCAGAGAGGCAACAAAGAGACCAAAGATAAGCATGAAGGAGCTGCAAAGCTCCACAGCGGAGATTGGAGTATCTGTCCATAGGACCACTTTAAGCTGCACACTCTACAGAGCTGGGCTTTACGAAAGAGTGGCCAAAAAAAAAACATTACTTAATAACCTTTCACGAGTCACAAACCCGGATCCGGGATCCCCCCCATCACAAAAGCTGACTAGCATAGCCTAAAGTTACAGGGATATCATAAAATAAAATGTTCATGAAATCACAAGTCCAAGACACCAAATGAAAGATACAGATCTTGTGATTCAAGCCATCATCTCTGATTTTTTAAATGTTTTACAGGGAAGACACAATATGTAAATCTATTAGCTAACCACGTTAGCAAAAGACACCACTTTTTTTACTCCACCATTTTTTTTACTGCATCAGTAGCTATCACAAATTCGACCAAATAAAGATATAAATAGCCACTAACCAAGAAACAATTCTCATCAGATGACAGTCTGATAACATATTTATTGTATAGCATAGGTTTTGTTAGAAAAATGTGCATATTTCAGGTATAAATCATAGTTTACAATTGCAGCCCCCATTACAACTATCACTAAAATGACTAGAATAACTACAGAGACCATCGTGTATTAGCTAATTACTCATCATAAAACATTTCTTAAAAATACACAGCGTACAGCAGATGAAAGACACAGATCATGTGAATATAGCCAATATGTCAGATTTTCTAAGTGTTTTACAGCGAAAACACAATATAGCGTTATCTTAGCTTACTACAAGTCAGTCACACAGTAGCATTGATTCATGCCAAAAATAGCAATAACGTTATAAACCACCAAACGCTATTAATTTTTTCACTAACCTTCTCAGAATTCTTCAGATGACAGTCCTGTAACATCATATTACACAATGCATATAGTTTGTTCGAAAATGTGCATATTTAGCCGCACAATTCGTGGTTACACAACGTGTTTAGTGGGCAAAAAATCAAGCAATCTGTCCGGCGCCATTTTGGAAAGGCACCTAATCTTATCGAAAACTATTCATAAACTTGACTAAAAAAATACAGGTTGGACAGCAATTGAAAGAGAAATTAGTTCTTAATGCAATCGCTGAATTACATTTTTAAAATTAACATTACTGCGCAATACTGGGTACAATACAGGGTGCGATAGCGCAACGGTACATGGAAAATAATGGCGTCTAATACATTTTTCTTTTTCAACAGAACAACGTTTTATCAGCATAAATAGTACCTACTATTAGCTGAACTCCCATCAGAATCTTGTGAAAGGTGTCCGTTGGCCAAAAGAATCGTTGCTGGGTTGGAGAATGTTTCCCTCGACGTTGCAATTAGCAGTACAGAATGGCATTCGAGAGAGAGACACCCACGTTTCTACAGCGCCATGGAAATAAATACCTGAAAATCGCAATATACTGACCTAAACTGGTATAATTCGGTTCAAAATAACAAGATTATGATGTCTTTAAAGCCTATAGCGAATAAAAGCAGAGCCGGATACTTCTAGGAGCTAAAACCAGACGTTCTAAAAAGACATGCCAAGACCCTCTTTGCGTCAGCGCGAAGTCCCAAAAGGTCGGACACCTCGGTTCCAATCAATTTTAAAACTTTGGGAAATACGTAGCCACGTCATTTCAACTCTCCCTATTCGCTAACAGCCAGGGGAAGGCGTATGCAGTGCATCTCAACCAATAGAAGACAGGCAAAGTTAAAGACAGGTCTCAAAGCAGATGATAAAACTTCCCATTCTCACACAGACATAGGAAAAGTGCTCTAAGTCGAGTTCTGTTTCACTTACAGACATAATTCCAACGGTTTTAGAAACTAGAGTGTTTTCTATCCAATAGTAAGAATAATATGCATATTGTACGAGCAAGAATTGAGTAGGAGACCGTTTACATTGGATACACATTTGTGCTATGTCGAAATAGCACCCCCCTAGTGGCAAGAAGTTAAAGAAAAAAATAAGCAAACACGTTTGGTGTTCGCCAAAAGGCATGTGCGAGACTCTCCAAACATATGAAAGAAGGTACTCTGGTCAGATTAGACAAAAATGTAGCTTTTTAGGGCCATCAAGGAAAACGCTATGTATGGCGCAAACCCAACACCTCTCATCACCCCGAGAATACCATCCTCACAGTGAAGCATGCTGGTGGCAGCATCATGATGTGGGGATGTTTTTCATCGGCAGGGACTGGTAACTGGCCAGAATTGAAGGAATGATGGATGGCGCTAAATACAGGGAACTTCTTGAGGGAAACCTGTTTCAGTCTTCCAGAGATTTGAGACTGCGACAGAGATTGACCTTCCAGAAGGACAATGCCCCTAATTATACTGCTAAAGCAACACTTGAGTGGTTTAAGGGGAAACATTTAAATGTCTTGGAATGGCCTAGACCTCAATCCAATTGAGAATCTGTGGTATGACTTAAAGATTGCTGTACACCAGCGGAACCCATCCAACTTGAAGGAGCTGGAGCAGTTTTGCCTTGAAGAATGGGCAAAAATCCAAGTGGCATACCCCAGAGACTTGCAGCTGTAATTGCTGCAAAAGGTGGCTCTACAAAGTATTGACTTTGGGGGGGGGGGGGGGGGTGAATAGTTATGCACACTCAAGTTTTCAGTTTTTTTTGTGTTTATTCTAGTTTGTTTCACAATAAAAAATATTTTGTGTCTTCAAAGTGCAACCTGCATGTTGTGTAAATCAAATTATACAAACCCCCCCAAAAATTGATTTTAATTCCAGGTTGTAAGGCAACAAAATAGGAAAAATGCCAACAGGGGTGAATACTTTCGCAAGCCACTGTATCAAGGGAAGCTTTTTGATTATATACACTCAAGTTTCGAGTTTTAATATCACGTGCACAAGTACAGTGCAAGCTCCAACCCAACAATGCAGTAAACCCTTGGAGGCCAGGGGCCCTAGAGATGTGTAGAATTGCTGGAAATTAGCTTTAACGGTCCAACTTATGCTTTGGCCACAAATATGGGTATAGGATGAGTCAAAAACATTATTTGGGTATGAGTTAACAGAATATAAACTTTTTTCTCTCAGCCTCATGGCAAAATGTGTAGAGTAGCAGGAAATTTGCTTTAAAATTGCACATTTTTCTCTCTGACCCATGGCAAAATGTGTACAATTGCAGGAAATCAGCTTAAAACTGCACGATTTTCTCTGACTCATGACAAAATGTGTAGAATAGCATTATAAAACTGCACATTTTTCTCTCTGCCCCATGGCAAAATGTGTTGAAATGCAGGAATTAGCTGTTTTCCCCCAAACATATGTTTTTCCTCCAAAAAGAAGGGAAAACTTGCCCAGCCTCCTTGCCCATTCAACCTCTGAATGGCACACATACACAATTACATTTTCTCAAGGCTTTAAAATCCTTCTTTAACCTGTCTCCTCCCCTTCATCTACACTGATTGAAATGGATTTAACAGGTGACATCAATAAGGAATCATAGATTTCACTTGGATTCACCTGGTTAGTCTATGTCATGGAAAGAAGAGGTGTTCCTAATATTTTGTACACTCAGTGTAGATATGAGTGGGTTCGTGAGGATATTTTTTGTTTTGCAAAAAACACATTCTAAAGCACATCTAAAGTAAATGTTATAAAAATATGAGAACAGCCATAATTCATACAGAATGGGACCCGTGAGCACTCGTTTCCAATGAAAAATAGAAACGTGAAAAATTGGCATTTATTGCATTTTGGAATCAAACCCTTCGTTTATTTTTAAGAACTACTACCTTCCTCCTCTCTCTCCTCTCTTTCCTCATCCCCCTCTCTTTTCTTCTATCCTCCCCCTCTTTACTTAATTTCATTTGCTGTCCTTCTACACTACCATCTTTCATCCTCCTCTCTACTCTCTTCCACTTCTCTTTACAGTACATCCTCCAGCCTCCTCCCTTCTCTTTACAGTACATCCTCCAGCCTCCTCCCTTCTCTTTACAGTACATCCTCCAGCCTCCTCCCTTCTCTTTACAGTACATCTTCCAGCCTCCTCCCTTCTCTTTACAGTACATCATCCAGCCTCCTCCCTTCTCTTTACAGTACATCCTCCAGCCTCCTCCCTTCTCTTTACAGTACATCCTCCAGCCTCCTCCCTTCTCTTTACAGTACATCCTCCAGCCTCCTCCCTTCTCTTTACAGTACATCCTCCAGCCTCCTCCCTTCTCTTTACAGTACATCCTCCAGCCTCCTCCCTTCTCTTTACAGTACATCCTCCAGCCTCCTCCCTTCTCTTTACAGTACATCCTCCAGCCTCCTCCCTTCTCTTTACAGTACATCATCCAGCCTCCTCCCTTCTCTTTACAGGATATCCTCCAGCCTCCTCCCTTCTCTTTACAGTACATCCTCCAATCTCCTCCCTTCTCTTTACAGGATATCCTCCATCCTCCAGCCTCCTCCCTTCTCTTTACAGTACATCCTCCAGCCTCCTCCCTTCTCTTTACAGTACATCCTCCAGCCTCCTCCCTTCTCTTTACAGTACAACCTCCAGCCTCCTCCCTTCTCTTTACAGTACATCCTCCAGCCTCCTCCCTTCTCTTTACAGTACATCCTCCATTCTCCTCCCTTCTCTTTACAGTACATCCTCCAGCCTCCTCCCTTCTCTTTACAGTACATCCTCCAGCCTCCTCCCTTCTCTTTACAGTACATCCTCCAGCCTCCTCCCTTCTCTTTACAGTACATCCTCCAGCCTCCTCCCTTCTCTTTACAGTACATCCTCCAGCCTCCTCCCTTCTCTTTACAGTACATCCTCCAGCCTCCTCCCTTCTCTTTACAGTACATCCTCCAGCCTCCTCCCTTCTCTTTACAGTACATCCTCCAGCCTCCTCCCTTCTCTTTACAATACATCCTCCAGCCTCCCCCCTTCTCATTACAGTACATCCTCCAGTCTCCTCCCTTCTCTTTACAGTACATCCTCCAGCCTCCTCCCTTCTCTTTACAGTACATCCTCCAGCCTCCTCCCTTCTCTTTACAATACATCCTCCAGCCTCCTCCCTTCTTTTTACAGTATATCCTCCAGCCTCCTCCCTTCTCTTTACAGTACATCCTCCAGCCTCCTCCCTTCTCTTTACAGTACATCCTCCAGCCTCCTCCCTTCTTTTTACAGTATATCCTCCAGCCTCCTCCCTTCTCTTTACAGTACATCCTCCAGCCTCCTCCCTTCTCTTTACAATACATCCTCCAGCCTCCTCCCTTCTTTTTACAGTATATCCTCCAGCCTCCTCCCTTCTCTTTACAGTATATCCTCCAGCCTCCTCCCAGTCCTTCAGCTGTGTCCTTCAGTAGTTCTGAGTGGACTCTTTACACAGTTCCAACCCCTCTCTCTGATTCCCTGGATCTCATACTAATAACTACTACTACTCAGAGTTGGAGGACACTCTTCCCTGTGTGTGCATGTGTGTGTGTGTGAGAGAGAGTGAGAGTGAGAGTGAGAGTGAGAGAGAGAGAGAGAGAGAGAGAAAGAGAGAGTGTGTGTGTGTGTGTGTGTGTGAGAGTGGGTGTGTGTGTGTGAGAGAGAGTGGTTGTGTGTGTGTGTGTGTGTGTGTGTGTGTGTGTGTGTGTGTGTGTGTGTGTGTGTGTGTGTGTGTGTGTGTGTGTGTGTGTGTGTGTGTGTGTGTGTGGGTGTGTATGTGTGACTGTGTGTTTCCCTGCGTGCATCTGTTAGGCTTTGGGGTTGGTTCGTCTCAGTGTTATGACCCTGGATGTCCTCTCTACAGTAGTGTTCTATTACTGAGGCGTTCTTCCACCCTGATCTCTGATCTCTGATCTCTACCTGATTCTGTTTCCTCCAGAATTATAGAACTCCAGATGTGCTTTTGACTTCTGCTCTTCTCCTCATCCCTCTGTGACTTCTGCTCTTCTCCTCATCCCTCTGTGACTTCTGCTCTTCTCCTCATCCCTCTGTGACTTCTGCTCTTCTCCTCATCCCTCTGTGACTTCTGGTCTTCTCCTCATCCCTCTGTGACTTCTGCTCTTCTCCTCATCCCTCTGTGACTTCTGCTCTTCTCCTCATCCCTCTGTGACTTCTGCTCTTCTCCTCATCCCTCTGTGACTTCTGCTCTTCTCCTCATCCCTCTGTGACTTCTGCTCTTCTCCTCATCCCTCTGTGACTTCTGCTCTTCTCCTCATCCCTCTGTGACTTCTGCTCTTCTCCTCATCCCTCTGTGACTTCTGCCCTTCTCCTCATCCCTCTGTGACTTCTGGTCTTCTCCTCATCCCTCTGTGACTTCTGCTCTTCTCCTCATCCCTCTGTGACTTCTGCTCTTCTCCTCATCCCTCTGTGACTTCTGGTCTTCTCCTCATCCCTCTGTGACTTCTGCTCTTCTCCTCATCCCTCTGTGACTTCTGCTCTTCTCCTCATCCCTCTGTGACTTCTGGTCTTCTCCTCATCCCTCTGTGACTTCTGGTCTTCTCCTCATCCCTCTGTGACTTCTGCTCTTCTCCTCATCCCTCTGTGACTTCTGCTCTTCTCCTCATCCCTCTGTGACTTCTGCTCTTCTCCTCATCCCTCTGTGACTTCTGCTCTTTTCCTCATCCCTCTGTGACTTCTGCTCTTGTCCTCATCCCTCTTTCACACGTTCATCTCTCGTCCTGCAGAAGGTAGAGCGAGCTTGCAGTTTCATATTACCGTCTACTATTTCCTATTTCTCTGCCCCTGATCTGTTTAGGGGTTTCAATATCAGAGGCCTGCCAGGGTAATTATCAGCGATGTACCAAGCCATTTAGGTTAGCTACCATCATTACGCAGCACTGTGTATGTGTGACTACAGCACTGTTCTCTCTTAGTCAGCATAATCACTTCATTACAGGTGCAAGGATACACATACACAGCATTTCCCTGTGTTAGTGTGTTCAGTATGTGTTTTTGTGCAAGGGTGCACACACAGCATTTTGACGGCGTTCTCCTCCCAATATACAAACCACTTAGACTGAGACAGCCACTCAGTCATACTAATATCTACAAATACAGCGTTAGTTTAATGGATGAACACAGAGGCGTAGTCTAGTTGACACACTGCACTGCAAGCAAGGGCTTGGGAAGTTTCCTGGGTTATATCAATACATGAATGTTTGAAATAGCCTATTTTCTGGGTTATATCAATACATGAATGTTTGAAATAGGCTATTTTCTGGGTTATATCAATACATGAATGTTTGAAATAGCCTATTTTCTGGGTTATATCAATACATGAATGTTTGAAATAGCCTATTTTCTGGGTGTGAATCCTGCTGTCATCTGCTTGCAGCATCTCTCAGCAGACCTTTTGGGAAGCACAGCAGTTTATATTCCCTTTTACTTTCTGCCTGGGTTCAGGAACTCTGACGTTATGACATCTGCATCTCAAAATACATCCTGAATTTGGGAAGCGGAACCCTCTGTTCCAGTTAACATAGATTCCTGGGGGTGTTCTAACAGACAGTTTCTCCTTAAGAAGACAGGTGTAGTATAGTGATTGGGCTATCGCCAGATGACCTACCTGTTATAGTGATGAAGACGTGTCTAGAACCAGAGAATGAACATGGCTTTGAACTGTGAAACCTAGAAAAGTATGAGTTGTTACTGAAGCGAGTTAAATTAGAACCAGGACTTCTTTAATTCAACCACACAGCAACGGGTTCACACACACGCACGCACGCACGCGCGCACACACACACACACACACACACACACACACACACACACACACACACACACACACACACACACACACACACACACACACACACACACACACACACACACACACACACACACACACACACACACACACACACACACACACACACACACACACACACACAGAAGTAGAGTTAACCAGATCTCTGCTAGAGCTCTGTGCTCTAACCTTGAGTTCTCCTTGTGAAAGATACACACTGGAGCAACCAACATTATGCACACTGAAAGAAGCCCCTGTCATCTCATACAGCCAAACACACCTTCCCGCTGTAGAACCGGAAATACACTCAGACCTATTTGAATATCAGCTTTCAAAGTCAAGGCATGGTTAGAAGGTGGAGTGGGCTGTCTGTTCATGTAGAAGTGCGAACATCGAGGCTACGAGTCCATAAAGGTTGCAGACCAAACATTTCAAAAGAGCTTTGAATAGATAATAGTAATGTACGTTTTAATTTTTTCTTCTTCAAAAATTAAAAGCAGATAATTTATCATTCTTTAAAAGAAGCAGATTACAGCTTAAATTACCTAAATAAAAAAATCCACTGTAAAAATATTTACAATGATGGCCTACTGGGGAACAGTGGGTTAACTGCCTTGTTCAGGGGCAGAACGACAGATTTTTACCTTGTCAGCTCGGGGATTCGATTCAGGAACTTTCCGGTTACTGGCCCAACACTCTAACCACCTGCCGCCTAGTTTAGTGAGTCTCCTATTGTTACCTGAGAGTGGTTCAGACACCAACTGACCTCTAACCCCTGACCCCTCTCAGTTCGGAGAGCAACAGCAGTCAGATCAACTCTACACACACGTACAACCCCAGTGCAGGGCTTTGTTCTCTCTGAGGGGATCTGAGGGCTGGGGAGGTAGAGGTTAGAGATGAGAGCAGGAAAAGGACACACACCTGGTGAAGTCAGAGGATCTCCACACACCTTCAGACAGACAGACAGGCTGGTACATCTACCTTTCATCAACACTAATGGACAACATGTCACTGATCTGTTGTACAAGTGAATGCACTACAGGACTATACTATGGCTGGGGGGGAGTCAGGAGTGCTGGAACAGAGAAAGAGAGACACTATTCCATATTTATCTCATTGAGCAAAAACCTATTTTTTACTACTCTTTCTTTACCCATTTGTTTCATTCTATTGCTACTGCACTGTCGAGACGGGAATTTGCAAGTAAGCATTTCATTGCACTGTGTACTCCATGTACAGTGAGTGTACAAAACTGCTCTTTCCATGACATTGACTGACCAGGTGAATTCAGGTGTAAGCTATAATCCCTTATTGATGTCACTTGTTAAATCCACTTCAATCAGTATAGATGAAGGGGAGGAGACAGGTTAAAGACGGATTTTTAAGCCTTGAGACATGGATTGTGTATGTGTGCCATTCAGAGGGTGAATGGGGAAGACAGCATCTTTTAGTTCCTTTGAAAGGGGTATGGTAGTTGGTGCAGGTGCACCAGTTTGGGTTTTTGTATCAAGAATGGTCCACCACCCAAAGGACATCCAGCCAACTTGACAACTGTGGGAAGCATTGGAGTCAACATCCCTGTGAAATGCTTTCGACACCTTGTCCATGCCCCAGCCAATAGAGGCTGTTCTGAGGGCAAAAGGGGAGGGTGCAACTCAATATTAGGAAGATGTTCCTAATTGTTTGTACACTATATATCTGTATATCGTGTATATGCCGAATAAACAAACTTGAACTTGAGTTGGTTTGTAATGGGATCATTCACCAAATGTGATTTTAACACTGACCCTGACCTCACCTCTAACCCTCACCTTATATTAACAACAAATACACCTTCTCAAAGAATATATGTACTTGTCTTCATAGTTAGAGTATGGTGTAGTTGTGTATTTGATATAGCGTGTCCAAATCATTTCCGTCAGAACAGTTTGTGTAGTTCTTACAGTTTGTCACATGGGCTGAGGAAACAGAGCCCGAGACAGAAACAGTGGCGCAGTATACTTAGAAATGGACAGTAAATAGAGAGAAAACCGATTCATTCTCCATTTCACCTTTATCGTTATGTAGCTCTGAGGTACAATAATTACACAAAATGGAATTCTAAAACCAAACAAGTTATCAGACTGAGCAAGAGAACGGAGAGAAATTGCTTAAAAATAATCTTTCATCATCTTTCTCCTTTCTTTCTCCCTTTTCTTTCTCTCTTTAATCTCCCCCTCTCCTCTTCCCCCTCCTACCCCTCTCCTCTCCAACTAGTACTGTTATTATGGGTGCAGCTGGTGGTAGGCCAGAGATGAGAGAGAGGGAGAAAGAGAGGTTAGGGGTGTGTGTGAGATAATTACCCGTGTTGCCTGGGAGCAGAAAGAATGAGAGAGAGAGAGAGAGAGAGAGAGAGAGAGAGAGAGAGAGAGAGAGAGAGAGAACAAGAAAGAGAGAGTAGGAGAGAGAGAGAACGAGAGAGAATGAGAGAGAGAGAGAACAAGAGAGAGAGAGAACAAGAGAACAAGAGAGAGAGAGAGAGAGAGAGAGAGAGAGAGAGAGAGAGAGAGAGAGAGAGAGAGAGAGAGAGAGAGCGAGAGAGAGAGAGAGAGAGAGAGAGAGAGAGAGAGAGAGAGAGAGAGAGAGAGAGAGAGAGAGAGAGAGAGAGAGAGAGAGAGAGAGAGAGAGAGAGAGAGAGAGAAGACAGAGAGTAGAGAGATACAGTGGTTATTCCTGTCTGCCCAGACGCAGACACACACCACGATGAAGCCCCATCTGACAGCACATTATTACAGACATAGAGACCTACTCTAACACATTTCAAGCAATACAGCACATTACAACACAGACTGTTGTAATCATAGTTCATTCTGATGGTCCGAGGAGCGTTCCATTAATGTACAGCACCCCTGGCATTATCGCTTACAGCCCTGCTCTGCTGTACAATAACACACGAACAAGCGGAATTGATATCTCTGGGATATTTTTTATGCGGATAAAAGTTCTGCTATGTGTGACACTAGTAAAACATGCAGAAGGTTTTTCCACCCAAGCAATGGATCTGAGCTGTCAGTCTTGAGTGTTAAATGGGGTGTGTTGTTATTGTGTTCATGCGTGCATGTTGTCTGTTCTGAGTTTTAAAACTTCACTCTTCAGTAACCAGTTCTAATAGTTCTTCATTCCCATTAAGTTTGAGAGACATTAACTGCAAGAGGAATTAGTGCTAAATTAATAAAACACTCCCTATCA
This sequence comes from Salvelinus alpinus, assembly GCF_045679555.1. Classification (NCBI taxonomy): domain Eukaryota; kingdom Metazoa; phylum Chordata; class Actinopteri; order Salmoniformes; family Salmonidae; genus Salvelinus; species Salvelinus alpinus. The sequence goes on along the minus strand of NC_092105.1, from coordinate 24,994,982 downwards.
TTTAATAGCCACAGGACTAACAATTATGGATGTAATGCGTTTTTTCCCGCCTGTCACAAAATGTGTTGAGTTGTAGATTATTGGAACAAAGACTGAAAAACTTAGCTTGTTGAAAGCAAAAAATATATTAAATCAAACTAAAGGGGTAAAGAAAAGATGGAATGCCTTTTACAGTCAAAGCACACTAAAGGCCAAACACTATACATGTATGTAAACTGTATGATATGTCATTGGTCTTTACTAACCTGATGAAAAACTACACTAGGAGGATGTGAATCTAAAATATAATAACATGCACTGACACTCTATACTATGACAAACACCTACCATCAAAACATGGATATGTGCTGAGAGAGTTAGTGAGTGAGAGAGAGAGAGAGAGAGAGAGAGAAAGCAGAGGCATTACTAGGATAAATACTTTGATAAATCAGTACAGGAAGGAGAACGAGCTGTCGAATACATTTATTAATACACTTATCCAATCCTGTTGTCGCTCCATATCTCCCTGTACAGGGGCTATAAAGAAGACTAATGTGTGTGTGTGTCAGTGATGATGGAGATGACCCTGGTCGTGAAAGGTCATACCGACACAAAGGCCTGTCCCTGGGAGCCTTGTCCCGCACGCACACACACCACACATACCTGTAATAGAAGTTTCAAACTTCAAGTTCCACGTTTTATTAATCGTACAGGATACACATGGTGTACGCCGCTGGTTCCTTCTTGACTGCTACAACAATAAGAAATAATAAAAGAGAAGAATGTAAAACAAGGTGACTACAGGGCTGTGGTGTGGCGGTGATGCTAAGGGCACTCTCTAAGCCACAGCAGTATAAATCACAGGCTAATAACACAGTGCTGAGTTGGCCTGTATTTACTACCACTCTCTCTGCCTGCAAGGCCACACTGCTGCACTACACTACTCTACACCGCACTACACTACTCAACACTACACTACCTGCCTGCGATCACAGTACACACCATCTACTCACACATCCCTCATCTTTATTAAACACTCTACATGGGCCCGGTACACTGTATATGGCCTAATACATGCACTCTGTCATAGGGATTGGAGATTGGACTACTAGTACAGAAGAGGAGAGAAGAGAAGGGGAGGAGAGGACAGAAGATAAGGGGAGGAGAGGAGAGAAGATAAGGGGAGGAGAGGACAGAAGATAAGGGGACGAGAGGAGAGAAGATAAGGGGAGGAGAGGAGAGAAGATAAGGGGAGGAGATAAGATAAGATAAGGGGAGGAGAGGAGAGAAGATAAGGGTAGGAGAGGAGAAAAGATAAGGGGAGGAGAGGAGAGAAGATAAGGGGAGGAGAGAAGATAAGGGGAGGAGATAAGATAAGGGGAGGAAAGAAGATAAGGGGAGGAGATAAGATAAGATAAGGGGAGGAGAGGAGAGAAGATAAGAAGAGGAGAGGAGATAAGGGGAGGAGAGAAGAGAAGATAAGGGGAGGAGAGAAGAGAAGATAAGGGGAGGAGATAAGATAAGATAAGGGGAGGAGAGAAGATAAGGGGAGGAGAGGACAGAAGATAAGGGGAGGAGAGGAGAGAAGATAAGGGGAGGAGAGGAGAGAAGATAAGGGGAGGAGAGAAGATAAGGGGAGGAGAGGAGAGAAGATAAGGGGAGAAGAGGAGAGAAGATAAGGGGATGAGAGGAGAGAAGATAAGGGGAGGAGAGGAGAGAAGGGGAGGAGATAAGATAAGATAAGGGGAGGAGAGAAGATAAGGGGAGGAGAGGAGAGAAGATAAGGGGAGGAGAGAAGATAAGATAAGGGGAGGAGAGAAGATAAGGGGAGGAGAGGACAGAAGATACGGGGAGAAGAGGAGAGAAGATAAGGGGAGGAGAGGACAGAAGATAAGGGGAGGAGATAAGAGAAGATAAGGGGAGGAGAGAAGATAAGGGTAGGAGAGAACAGAAGATAAGGGGAGGAGAGGAGAGAAGATAAGGGGAGGAGATAAGAGAAGATAAGGGGAGGAGAGGAGATAAGGGGAGAAGAGGAGAGAAGATAAGGGGAGGAGAGGACAGAAGATAAGGGGAGGAGAGGACAGAAGATAAGGGGAGGAGATAAGAGAAGATAAGGGGAGGAGAGGAGATAAGGGGAGAAGAGGAGAGAAGATAAGGGGAGGAGAGGAGAGAAGATAAGGGGAGGAGAGGACAGAAGATAAGGGGAGGAGATAAGAGAAGATAAGGGGAGGAGAGGAGATGAGGAGAGAAGATAAGGGGAGGAGAGGACAGAAGATAAGGGGAGGAGATAAGAGAAGATAATGGGAGGAGAGAAGAGAAGAGAAGATAAGGGGAGAAGAGGAGAGAAGGGGAGGAGAGGAGAGAAGATAAGGGGAAGAAAGGAGAGAAGATAAGGGGAGGAAAGGAGATAAAATAAGGGGAGGAGAGGAGAGAAGGGGAGGAGAGGAGAGAAGATAAGGGGAGGAGAGGAGAGACGATAAGGGGAGGAGAGGACAGAAGATAAGGGGGGAGAGGAGAGGAGAGAAGGGGAGGAGAGGAGAGAAGACAAGGGAAGGAGAGGAGAGAAGATAAGGGGAGGAGATAAGAGAAGATAAGGGGAGGAGAGGAGAGAAGATAAGGGGAGGAGAGGAGAGAAGATAAGGGGAGGAGAGGACAGAAGATAAGGGGAGGAGATAAAAGAAGATAAGGGGAGGAGAGGAGTCAAGGTAAGGGGAGGAGAGGACAGAAGATAAGGGGAGGAGATAAGATAAGGGGAGGAGAGGACAGAAGATAATGGGGGGAGATAAGAGCAGATAAGGGGAGGAGAGAAGATAAGGGGAGGAGAGGAGAGAAGATAAGGGGAGGAGAGGAGGAAGAGGAGAAGAGGAGGAGAGAAAGGGGAGGAGAGGGGAGAAGGGGAGATGAGAAGAGGAGAGGAGGAGAGGGGAGGGGAGGAGAGAAAGGGGAGGAAAGGAGAAAGGGGAGATGAGGAGAGGAAGGGGAGGAGGTTTTGATATCAACAGGCATGATCAGAAAATGTTATCTCCTCTTTAACTGGGAGAGGACACGATTAAAGTGAAGTTCCTTCAGCGATACTAATATATATTCCTACTAGAGAGTCTGCTGAAGAGGCGCACACTCTCTCTCTCTCTCTGCCTGTCCCTGATTGCTTTGGTGACACACACGATTAGCCAGCTGCTTCCCCTGATTAAAAAAACTCCCCTCTTTCTAGGGCATGTTCTCCTCTTCCTCCTTCCTCTGGCCCTCTAGCCACTCCTCCACCTGTCTCCTCCTTTCCCAAGTCTTCTGTCTCTCTCCTCCTTCCTCTGGCCCTCTAGCCACTCCTCCACCTGTCTCCTCCTTTCCCAAGTCTTCTGTCTCTCTCCTCCTTCCTCTGGCCCTCTAGCCACTCCTCCACCTGTCTCCTCCTTTCCCAAGTCTTCTGTCTCTCTCCTCCTTCCTCTGGCCCTCTAGCCACTCCTCCGCCTGTCTCCTCCTTTCCCAAGTCTTCTGTCTCTCTCCTCCTTCCTCTGGCCCTCTAGCCACTCCTCCGCCTGTCTCCTCCTTTCCCAAGTCTTCTGTCTCTCTCCTCCTTCCTCTGGCCCTCTAGCCACTCCTCCACCTGTCTCCTCCTTTCCCAAGTCTTCTGTCTCTCTCCTCCTTCCTCTGGCCCTCTAGCCACTCCTCCACCTGTCTCCTCCTTTCCCAAGTCTTCTGTCTCTCTCCTCCTTCCTCTGGCCCTCTAGCCACTCCTCCACCTGTCTCCTCCTTTCCCAAGTCTTCTGTCTCTCTCCTCCTTCCTCTGGCCCTCTAGCCACTCCTCCACCTGTCTCCTCCTTTCCCAAGTCTTCTGTCTCTCTCCTCCTCACTGCCTGTATACCTCTCTGTCTTCTCCTCTCCAACCCACTTTTCCCACCCACACACTCTTTCATTTCCTGCCTACTCCTCTTTCTCCTTTCCATCTCTCTCTCTCTCTCTCTCTCTCTCTCTCTCTCTCTCTCTCTCTCTCTCTCTCTCTCTCTCTCTCTCTCTCTCTCTCTCTCTCTCTCTCTCTCTCACTCACTCACTCACTCACTCACTCACTCACTCACTCACTCACTCACTCACTCACTCACTCACTCACTCACTCACTCACTCACTCACTCACTCACTCACTCACTCACTCACTCACTCACTCACTCACTCTCTCTCTCTCACCTCTCCAGACATGTATATCATCCCTCTGTCTTTCTCTCTCCTGGGTTTAGTCTCTCATTTCACTTCTCCCAACATTCAATTAACTTTCCACTTCCTCTCCACCGTGACTCCCCCAACGCGTCAATCACACTCTGCTGCCGCGGCGACTGACAGCTGGTCCCGCCCCTTCCTCCCAGCGGCTTCCTGTGTTCCGCTAGGCGTGACCAAGTCACCTGGTGGGGGGCTCCCACCTCCCTGACGCACAGCCCTCTGGGATACCTGGCGGGGCGGCCATACTGCCTGGGCTCAGGGAAGACACGCTAGGTTAACTGTTTATAAGAACGGGGACGGGAGGGAGAATATGGAAGAGTGTGTGTGTGTGGTTTTGAGTCTCCCTGTCCCCAACCTCTTCTCCTAAACCACACACAGTACTGCAGAGAGATAATCTCATCAAATCCAGACATCTCTCCTTCAAAATACATCACCACGTTGACAATACACAGATGCAAAGCTGCATGTCTCCAATGGAACTTTGATATGTCAAATGAAAGTAGAATAAAAAGTCTTGACTGTGTGATATTCCCAGGATTCTCCATGGTATAAAAGGCCTGTCATGTTCTCCAGTTCTCAGTTTCTTACAGCGTGTATCTGTGTGTGTCAGTATGAGCTGTAGTGATCCTCTGTGTCCTAATGGAGATACTAATATAGTAAATCAGACAGTTATGGGACAGAGCCACGCTCCTGGTAGCAGCCTAGCCCATTAATCCACACGTTATTTTCCAAGACTCTTATAATTTTCTCTAAATGTGATGGGATTTACTCAAGGCCAAGGTACCCCACTGGTAAGCCCTATGCCTTATAAATCTCCACTCACTGTGGGTGGATGTGTGTGTGTGAGAGAGGGAGTGTGGGAGAGAGAGAAGTAGAAAACGGACAGTGAGAGGGACAGACTGTGTAAGAGAGAAGGAAGACAAAGGGGAAGAAAAACAGATTGTGATTACACAAATTATGCAAATAAACAAAGAAGACTCCAGGCTCTATCTTTTTCCAATGTAAAAGTGAGATGAGAGTCTAGAGATGAAAGCAATACTAGAGGTAAACCAGCCTGCTACAGTAGTGTGCTTGTCACATAAAAGCCAGCCAGTCTGTGTCTGGTTATGAAATAACGGAGGGGATATCAGTGTTGTATTCCAGACCATCTTGACCGAGTCAAGACCAAGACCAGAAAAATTCACCCCCATAATAAGAGTTCAAAATGTCCTGTATTTCTGAGTTCATATTTCAGAACAACATATGGATCCTTTACACATTCAGAAGGTGAAAAGAGTCCACGCTGAGGGCAAATAGAGAGACACTACAAATGATCACTAACCAAAACAGGTCTATAATAGATCAACAAAACTACAAATATGTTTCCGTGTCCGTGAGCGTAACTTTCTTACCTACCAGCAAATGAAGGACATTCTGACAAGCGCAACAAAGTTTGAGGATATTAATGCTAAAAATGTAATGTAGGAAGCCAAGGTTTCAATAGGCTATAAGACATTAATTAATGTGTCATAAAAGGAGTCTGGACATTTGGACTGGAAAAGTGGTTTTATGTGCTTACTGAATGGGAGATGATAGACTCAATATGTGGTCTGGAGACTGGTCACAAGTACTACAATACTGATGGATATTACCCAGAATGACCTGAAGGACTGACTGTCTGTCTGTGGACGCCAGTGTCCCATGTGTAATAGAACAATAGATTACATCTACCAGACACATTCACACACCCTCACAGAGAGAGATAGACAGAGAGAGAGAGATAGAGAGACAGAGAGAGAGAGAGAGACAGAGAGAGAGAGAGAGAGAGAGAGAGAGAGAGAGAGAGAGAGAGAGAGAGAGAGAGAGAGAGAGAGAGAGAGAGAGAGAGAGAGACACAGAGAGACACAGAGAGAGAGAGACAGAGAGAGAGAGAGAGAGAGAGAGAGAGAGAGAGAGAGAGAGAGAGAGAGAGAGAGAGAGAGAGAGAGATATATAGAGTCATGCTCAACATGAGCTCCTGATATATTTGATTTTTTTGGTTTTTAGAATGAGATAAACACTCTAATCGAAGAAGAATTCCAGACAAGAAGTGATGAACAACAACTCTATACATTCAGAATAGAAAAAAAAGTAACTTGGCGCCTCAAGTTAAGAAGTTTTGAGTCTAGCTAGCTAGCTACACAACAAAGACCCAGCCAGCAGACTAACAAGCTAGCCATAAGAAACGAGCTAGAACAAACCTAGCAAGGTCAGTTAATACAACTACATCAAACGACCAAACTGAGTGAGTAAAACAAAAAGGAGCACGGACTAACTGTAAACATATCTTCAGTCTTTTGTGTGAGGATTTTTCACTATATTTGCTGTTTTTTGAAAGTAGCGCGAACAGCAGACGAACAAATTGGTTGCCATGGCAACAGGGCAGCAGAACAGCGCAGCAGTAGCGGTAGTAGCAGAGCGCACAGACACCATGTCCCCACTCCCCCTCAGCGCAGAATCCATTCTCTACCCAAAAAAGGTCAAAAATGACACAATGAGGAAAGCTTTCAAACAGAAACTACTAGAGAAGAGGCCAGAAACCCTTTTTGCAGACCTCTACAAAAACGGTGACGTGAGTAATCTCATCTTCCTCACTGACCAGCCAAATGCATGGCGCTCAGCAGTCTGCTCTCACTACCCATGCATAAAGAAAGAGGGAATCTGTAATGGGTGGAAGCTGAAAATCAAAGAGACAGACGACCCTGACAGCACCATGATAACAATCAACCTCTACAAGACTGGGACTGTCATGGTGCAAGGTAACATCAGGCTGTTTGAAACAGACTTTCAGACCATTAAGGAGAGAGCGGAGAGAGAGAAGGACACCACCAGTGACATGCCCTCCCACAACACAAACTCCACCCTCACCCCTACCCTCCCCACCCAAAAAGGCACATCCAGCACCTCTCTTTCCACCATAGTGGAGGACACGCCCCAGGAGGAGAGCGACCCCCTCAGTGCAGAGCAGGCTCAGGCCCTCCTCACCACCATGGCTGCCATGAGGGATGAGTTCACCAAACTGGAGGGGGAGGTGGTCCTGCTCAGGGAGAGCGTGAGCAAACAGCAACCAGACAACCACACCTTAGAGGAGCTCCTAACCAAGGTGAGGACAGAGCAGGACAGCAGCCTTGCAACACAGCTGAAAGAGGTTCAGCAAGAGAGAGACGGACTCAAGAGAGAGCTGGCTGATCTAACAAAGGAGGTGAGAGAGCTCCAAAAAGACAGGCAGAGCAGCAATAAGGAGCTGACCGCACTAAGAGAGGAGCTGCAGGAGAGAAAGAGAGCAGAGGACAGGCTGCAGGAGCAGATAGATCACCACCCTATGACCTGCCCTCACACAGCAGAGGAGCCCAGCTCAACCAGCCAGACTTCCCCAGCCCTGGCTGCTGCACCCCTCCTCCCCAACCCACAGAACAGCCTCCCACTGACAGTGGCACCCACACAGACCAGCCACACCCCAGCTCCAACACCCACCAGCCCCCCCTCTGCCCCCCCCAGTCCAGAAGAAACACTGGCTGACATCGTCCTGTTAATGGACTCAAATGGGAAGTATGTTCAGGAGAAGAAACTTTTCCCTAGACACAAAACGAGAAAGGTGTGGTGCCCAACAACGCAAAGTGCCATGGAGCTGCTTGATAAGAACCATCTCGGGTCGCCAAGCCACATAATCATACATACCGGAAGCAACGACCTGCGTGCTCAGCAGGAGAGGGTGGCGACTTCACTACGGGGAGTGATTGAGAAGGCCTCCGCAATCTTCCCCAACTCAAGAATCATAGTGTCAACCCTTCTACAGAGGAGGGACTTCCACCCTGCCACAATCCAAAGAATAAATGCCAGCCTATCCCGGGACTGTGCCCTGCGACCCAATGTACACCTGGCCCACCATCCCACCCTCGATCTGGACTGTCTCTATGACCATGTTCACCTGTACAGGGAGACAGTCCCCATCCTTGCCAAGACTCTCAAGGACGTCGCTCTAAACCGCAGCCCGACCTCTCCACCCAGGAACAGCGGAGCAATCTCCACCCCGCCGAGATCACCAAGACAACATCCCGGACCAGCACCCTGGACCCCCCAGCCACGACCACAGCACCACCAACCTCAATGCCCACCACAGCCAGCGCAGCACAGACCACCCCAGCCCAGCTTCAGAGCCACCCAGATGAGGCCTACCACCCCCCTCCTCCCCACCGCAGACCCACACCTGGAGGAGCCACAGCCCAGCAGGCAGAGCTATGCACAGGCTGTGAGAGGAGCAACTGGCCCAGCCCCCACCAACCAAATGAGTGACATTAAACAAATGCTGAGTCTACTATGCTCACATGTGATGGGCCGAGGGTCATGGTAAGATGAGCACAAGAACTCCACCATTCTCACACTACATCCACCCAAGTGGCATGACACAAATTCTATCTTAAATGATAAACAAATCACATTTGCAAAATAAGAGTTTACTTTAATTGAAAAATCCTATTTTAATGGTTCTTCTTGGATTGTGAGTGTTTGTCTCATTTTGAAAGGTAAAGAAAAGAGAAAAAAAAAAAAGTTATGAAGTCTTTTTACGTTGCATGTTGGAATATACAAGGATTGAAGTCCTCTGCTTTTGGGCTAAAGAGCAGAAACCCAGACTTCCTGAAAGAAATTGATGATGTTGATATTTTAGTACTACAGGAAACATGGTGCAGAGGTGATGTTTCCACTGGCTGTCCACTAGGTTATAGGGAGATAATCATACCATCCACTAAATTAAAAGGAATCAAACAGGGCAGAGACTCAGGGGGAATGCTAATATGGTATAAATCTGAACTAATTAATTCAATCGAATTGATCAAAACAGGAGAATTCTTTATCTGGTTAAAAATCAACAAGGAGGCTATCTTGACAGATAAAAACGTCTTCCTCTGTGCCACATACATTCCCCCCTCAGAGTCACCCTACTTCAACGAAGAGAGCTTCTCCATTCTAGAGGGAGAGATTAGTCACTTTCAGGCCCAAGGCAACGTACTGGTCTGTGGAGACCTGAATGCTAGAATAGCAGAAGAACAAGACACTATTAACAGTCATGGGGATAAACACCTACCAGGAAGCAATAACCTTTCCCTCCCCACATACCCCCACAGAAACAACTATGACAAAGTGAAAAACAAAAATGGATTACAGCTCCTGAGGCTCTGTCGAACACTGGGTCTGTACATAGTCAATGGCAGGCTGAGAGGAGACTCTTTTGGTAGGTACACCTACAGCTCATCCCTTGGCAGCAGCACTGTAGACTACTTCCTCACCGACCTAAACCCAGAGTCTCTCAGAGCCTTCACAGTCAGCCCACTAACACCTCTCTCAGACCACAGTAAAATCACAGTGTATCTGAGAAGAGCAGAACCCAACCATGAAGCATCATGGCCCAATAAATTACATGGTACTAAACAAGCCTATAGATGGAGTGCAAACAGTACAGACATCTACCAAAAAGCAATTAGTAGCCAAAAAATACAATCTCTCCTGGACAACTTTTTAGCCTTAACATTCTCCTTCAGCAATGAAGGTGTAAATTTGGCCGTTAGGAACATAAACTTTATATTTGACAAATTAGCCTCCTTGGCTAATCTAAAGAAGCATAAGAGCAAACCAAAAATAACAGATAATGAAAAATGGTTTGATAATGATTGCAAAAATCTAAGAAAGTCATTGAGAAATATATCTAATCAAAAACACAGAGAACCAGACAACAAAAATATACGCCTTCAATATGGGGAAACACTGAAGCAATACAAACGCACCCTAAGAACAAAAAAGGAACAGCACATTAGAAATCAGCTGGATGGAATTGAGGAATCCATAGAATCAAACCACTTCTGGGAGAATTGGAATAAATTAAACAAACCTCATCATGAGGAGTTGGCTATCCAAAATGGGGATATGTGGAGAAATCACTTTGCAAACCTCTACAGCAATATAACAAAGAGCCCAGAACAAAAAGATATACAAGAAAAATTACAAATCCTTGAATTAGCAATCAAAGACTATCAGAATCCTGTGGATACCCCAATTACAGAAGAAGAATTATTGGAAAAAATATGCAATCTCCAACCCAAAAAGGCCTGTGGTGCTGATGGGATTTTAAATGAAATGATCAAATATACAGACCACAAATTCAAATTGGCTATACTCAAACTCTTCAACATTATCCTCACTGCAGGTATTTTCCCCGATATTTGGAACCAGGGACTGATCACACCAATCTATAAAAATGGAGACAAATTTGACCCAAATAATTACAGAGGAATATGCGTTAACAGCAACTTGGGGAAAATTCTCTGCAGTATTATAAATAGCAGACTACATCATTTCCTTGACGAACACAACGTCCTGAGCAGAAGCCAGATTGGATTTCTAAAAAATTATCGTACAACAGACCACATTTACACCCTCCACACTCTAATTGATAAACAAGTTAACCAAAACAAAGGCAAAATCTACTCGTGTTTTGTAGATTTCAAGAAAGCATTTGATTCAATTTGGCACGAAGGTCTTTTTTATAAACTAATAGAAAGTGGTATTGGAGGGAAAACATATGATTTTATTAAATCAATGTACACTAAAAACAAATGTGCGGTTAAAATTGGCAACAAGCAAACAGACTTCTTCTCTCAGGGGCGGGGAGTGAAACAGGGCTGCCCAATAAGTCCAACATTATTTAACATCTACATGAATGAATTGGCAAAAACATTAGAAGAATCGACAGCACCTGGTATCACCCTACACAACACTGAAATCAAGTGTCTGCTGTACGCAGATGACCTGGTGCTGCTGTCTCCCACTAAAGAGGGGTTACAGCAACACCTAGATCATCTTCACAGGTTCTGTCAGACTTGGGCTCTGACCGTTAACCTAAAAAAAACAAATATAATGATATTCCAAAAAAGGTCCGGAAATAAGGATGACAAATATAAATTCTATTTGGACACAGTTCTATTAGAACACACCAAAAACTACACATATCTAGGACTAAATATCAGCAACACAGGTAGCTTTCACATGGCTGTGAATGAGCTGAGAGACAAAGCAAGAAGAGCATTCTATGCCATTAAAAGGAACATCAAAATTGAAATTCCAATTAGAATCTGGCTCAAAATTTTTCAATCAGTTATAGAACCAATTGCTCTATATGGCAGTGAAGTATGGGGTCCACTCTCTAATAATGAATTTACTAAATGGGACAAACATCCAATTGAAGTATTGCATGCAGAGTTTTGCAAGACTGTATTGCAAGTACAAAGAAAAACTCCAAATAACGCATGTAGGGCAGAATTGGGCCAATATCCCCTCCTCATTCGAATAGAAAAAAGAGCCATCAAATTTTACAACCATCTAAAAACAAGTGACCCTAAAACATTCCATCACACAGCTCTACAATGTCAAGAGATGAAACCAGAGAAGAGTCCCCTCAGCCAGCTGGTTCTGAGGCTCAGTTCACCAACCCAAACCAACCCCATAGAGCCTCGGGACAGCCCTCAGAAAATCTGGCCCAACCAAATCATCACAAAACAAAAAGAAAAATATATAACCTATTGGAAAGACACCACAAAAAATCAAAGTAAACTTCAATGCTATTTGGCTCTAAACAGACAGTACATGGTGGCAGACTATCTGACCACTGTGACTGATAGAAAACTGAGGAAAACATTGACTAGGTACAGACTCAGTGAGCACAGTCTGGCTATAGAGACCGGTCGTCACAGACAAACCTGGCTGCCCAGGGAGGACAGGCTGTGCTCACTCTGCTCCAGGGGAGAGGTAGAGACAGAAGTGCATTTCCTACTACACTGTGACAAATACTCAGACCTAAGAGCATATTTCTTTCCCAAAATTATAATTCAATACAAAGAATTTGAAACTATAAAAGATGAAGAAAAATTCAAATATTTGTTGGGTGAAAAGCCAAAATGTGCAGTTTTGGCAGCCAAATATGTGTCCTCCTGCCACAGACTGAGGGACAGCCAGTGAAAAATGCAAAGAAATGTTGATAATATTTCCCATTTAGCTTAGTTTTGTTTTGTCTTTCGTACCAGGTCATGTGTCTTCTCAGTCATGTTGACACTGGTCTACTACTGTTGCTTTAATGTATTGTTGTTCTGATTAATATTGTTGTTGTAGCTGTTATTAATGGTAATCCCATGTCCACTACTACTATTATTATTACTGTTAGTCCCACCATTTATTTATATATAAATATATATATATTTTGTGTATATATATACATATATATTTTATTTAAATTTTTCGATATGTATACTTTGACAATGTAAGTAATAATAACTTGCCATGTCAATAAAGTCAATTGAATTGAATTGAATTGAGAGAGAGAGAGAGAGAGAGAGAGACAGAGAGAGAGAGAGACAGAGAGAGAGAGACAGAGAGAGAGAGACAGAGAGAGAGAGCCGTTAAATTCTACAACCACCTAAAAGGAAGCGATTCCCAAACCTTCCATAACAAAGCAATCACCTACAGAGAGATGAACCTGGAGAAGAGTCCCCTAAGCAAGCTGGTCCTGGGGCTCTGTTCACAAACACACCCCACAGAGCCCCAGGACAACAGCACAATTAGACCCAACCAAATCATGAGAAAACAAAAAGATAATTACTTGACACATTGGAAAGAATTAACAAACAAACAGAGCAAACTAGAATGCTATTTGGCCCTAAACAGAGAGTACACAGTGGCAGAATACCTGACCACTGTGACTGACCCAAACTTAAGGAAAGCTTTGACTATGTACAGACTCAGTGAGCATAGCCTTGCTATTGAGAAAGGCCGCCGTAGGCAGACATGGCTCTCAAGAGAAGACAGGCTATGTGCTCACTGCCCACAAAATGAGGTGGAAACTGAGCTGCACTTCCTAACCTCCTGCCCAATGTATGACCATATTAGAGACACATATTTCCCTCAGATCACACAGATCCACAAAGAATTCGAAAACAAATCCAATTTTGATAAACTCCCATATCTACTGGGTGAAATTCCACAGTGTGCCATCACAGCAGCAAGATTTGTGACCTGTTGCCACAAGAAAAGGGCAACCAGTGAAGAACAAACACCATTGTAAATACAACCCATATTTATGTTTATTTATTTTAACTTGTGTGCTTTAACCATTTATACATTGCTACAACACTGTATATATATAATATGACATTTGTAATGTCTTTATTGCTTTGAAACTTCTGTATGTGTAATGTTTACTGTTAATTTTTATTGTTTATTTCACTTTTGTATATTATCTACCTCACTTGCTTTGGCAATGTTAACACATGTTTCCCATGCCAATAAAGCCCCTTGAATTGAATTGAATTGAGAGAGACAGAGAGAGACAGAGAGACAGAGAGAGAGAGACAGAGAGAGAGACAGAGACAGAGAGAGAGAGATAGCGAGGGGTGGAAACTCAGGATACTTGACAACGAGGACTCTGAGTCAGCTAATATTAATCTCTATAAGTCTGGAACAGTATTGGTACAGGGCAACCACAAACAGTTTCAGCTGGACTTTCACCTAATCAAAGAATTAGCCCAGCAGGAGAAGCTCTCCCTTGATAAAGATACCCCCACCCCAAGTGGGTCAGACCAAACCTCTTCATCATATAACCCCACAGACGAGCAACCCTCAGCAGACAGTCAACCTCCCAGTACAGAGTACTTCTCCCTCATTGAAATGAAGGATAAATTCACCCAGCTGGAGGTAAGGCAGGTGGAGCTGGAACAGCAGGTGATCACACTCCAGTCAGCACAGACCCAGACAACAGTCCAGCACAACAACACCCCCTTAACCAGACCTGGAGAGCTGGAGGTGGAGAAAGACATATCTGCACTATGGACAGTGGTGAGACAACATCAACAGGAGAAAGAGCAGGAGCAGGAGAAGAACAGAGCACTAGAGGAGAGGATCAGACTACAGGAGGAGAGGGAGAGGGGGATGGAGGAGAGGATCAGACTGCTGGAGGAGAGGTTGAGGGGGATGGCATGTGACAGAGAACAACCCACTAGGGAGGTGGCCATCCCCACAGAGACGCCAGCAGAACAGCCCACCTCAGCACCCGACAAAAGTCTCGACACCACAGCAGAACAGTCCACACCAGACCCTGACCATAGAAACGACACCACAACAGAACAGACAAAAGAAAAACCCCAAGCCCAGCAGCTCTCACCCCCTCTGAGCACCCCCCCTGTCAGCCACCCTGATAGCCCTCCTGACAACCCCCCCACACCCACTGAGGACAAACACAAGACACAGATTGTCCTTCTTATGGACTCAAATGGGAAATATATAGAAGAAAAAAAACTTTTTCCCAAACACAGTGTGTCTAAACTCTGGTGTCCAAACACCCAGCGCGCCCTAGACCTTCTGTCTGAGGACAAACTAGGCTCACCTAGCCACATAATAATACACACAGGCACAAACGACCTGAGAGCACAGCAGGAAAGGGTGGCCACAGCACTGAAGGGAGTGATTGAAAAAGCTTCTTCTACTTTCCCCAACGCACAAGTGGTTATCTCCACCTTGCTACCACGAAAAGACTTCCACCCTGCTACAATACAGCGGGTAAACGCAAGCATTTCCCGTGACTGTGCCTCAAAACCAAATGTTTTTCTGGCACACCACTCCACCCTGGACTTGAACAGCCTCTATGACCAGGTCCACCTCTACAAGGCAGCAGTGCCCACCTTTGCCCGGACTCTAAAGGACATCGCTCTCAAACGAAGCCCCAACACTTCACACAGGAGCAACAGATCAATAGACACCCCACCCAGACCAGCGAGACATCCTCCAAGACCTCCCCCTGGACCTACACACCCCCCCCCACATCAACCATGCCCACACCCAATTTAGGCCCCCTCAGATCAGACCCATGCCACTCCTGCCCACCCCATGCACCCCACCCCCGCAAAGAGGGCATCAACATGGAAGTCACACATACGCCCAGGTAGTGAGCGGGCAAACAGGCCCAACCCCCACTCTTACACTCGCCCAAGCCAACGGCATGTACCAGATGCTCAGCAGGCTCTGCTCACACTTACTGGCCTGAGGCCAAACCCGACCAACAACTTTGGACACTTTATGGAACAAAAAGCCTTCACTATATCATCCTGGAATATCCAAGGCCTGAGGTCATCTGCCTTTGGCCTAAAGAGCAGGAACCCGGACTTCACCAAAGAACTCGGTAATGCAGACATTGTCATCCTGCAAGAAACATGGTATAGAGGAGACGGACCCACTGGTTGCCCTCTAGGTTACAGAGAGCTGGTAGTCCCATCCACCAAACTACCAGGTGTGAAACAGGGAAGGGACTCCGGGGGAATGCTAATTTGGTATAGAGCAGACCTAACTCACTCCATTAAATTAATCAAAACAGGAACATTTTACATTTGGCTAGAAATTCAAAAGGAAATTATCTTAACAGAGAAAAATGTCCTCCTGTGTGCTACCTATATCCCCCCACTAGAATCCCCATACTTTAATGAAGACAGCTTCTCCATCCTGGAGGGGGAAATCAATCATTTCCAGGCCCAGGGACATGTATTAGTCTGTGGCGACCTAAATGCCAGAACTGGACAGGAACCTGACACCCTCAGCACACAGGGGGACAAACACCTACCTGGAGGTGACAGCATTCCCTCCCCCATATGCCCACCTAGGCACAACTATGACAACATAACCAACAAAAACGGGTCACAACTCCTGCAGCTCTGTCGCACGCTGGGTATGTACATAGTCAATGGTAGGCTTCGAGGGGACTCCTATGGTAGGTACACCTATAGCTCATCTCTTGGCAGTAGCACTGTAGACTACTTTATCACTGACCTCAACCCAGAGTCTCTCAGAGCGTTCACAGTCAGCCCACTGACACCCCTATCAGACCACAGCAAAATCACAGTCTACTTGAACAGAGCAATACTCAATCATGAGGCATCAAAGCCAAAGGAACTGAGTAACATTAAGAAATGCTATAGATGGAAGGAATGCAGTTTGGAAACCTACCAAAAAACAATTAGGCAACAGCAAATTCAATCCCTTTTAGACAACTTCCTGGGTAAAACGTTCCACTGCAATAGTGAAGGTGTAAACTTGGCAGTAGAAAATCTTAACAGTATATTTGACCTCTCAGCTTCCCTATCAAATCTAAAAATCTCAAATAGAAAACCGAAGAAAATGAACAACAATGACGAATGGTTTGATAAAGAATGCAAAAATCTAAGAAATAAATTGAGAAACCTGTCCAATCAAAAACATAGAGACCCGGAAAACCTGAGTCTACGCCTTCACTATGGTGAATCACTAAAACAATACAGAAATACACTACGGAAAAAGAAGGAACAGCACGTCAGAAATCAGCTCAATGTAATTGAAGAATCCATAGGCTCTAACCAATTCTGGGAAAATTGGAAAACACTAAACAAACAACAACACGAAGAATTATCTATCCAAAATGGAGATGTATGGGTAAACCACTTCTCCAATCTTTTTGGCTCTATAACAAAGAATAAAGAGCAAAAACATATACATGATCAAATACAAATCCTAGAATCAACTATTAAAGACTACCAGAACCCACTGGATTCTCCAATTACCTTGAATGAGTTACAGGACAAAATAAAAACCCTCCAACCCAAAAAGGCCTGTGGTGTTGATGGTATCCTTAATGAAATGATCAAATATACAGACAACAAATTCCAATTGGCTATATTAAAACTCTTTAACATCGTCCTTAGCTCTGGCATCTTCCCCAATATTTGGAACCAAGGACTGATCACCCCAATCCACAAAAGTGGAGACAAATTTGACCCCAAAGGCCTCCCGGGTGGCGCAGTGGTCTAGAGCACTGCATAGCAGTGCTATGCTGCGCCACCAGAGTCTGGGTTCGCGCCCAGGCTCTGTCGCAGCCGGCCGCGACCGGGAGGTCCGTGGGGCGACGCACAATTGGCTTAGCGTCGTCCGGGCTAGGGAGGGTTTGGCCGGTAGGGATATCCTTGTCTCATCGCGCTCCAGCGACTCCTGTGGGGGGCCGGGCGCAGTGCGCGCTAACCGAGGGGGGCGGGTGCACGGTGTTTCCTCCGACACATTGGTGCGGCTGGCTTCCGGGTTGGAGGCGCGCTGTGTTAAGAAGCAGTGCGGCTTGGTTGGGTTGTGCTTCGGAGGACGCATGACTTTCGACCTTCGTCTCTCCCGAGCCCGTACGGGAGTTGTAGCGATGAGACAAGATAGTAATTACTAGCGATTGGATACCACGAAAATTGGGGAGAAAAGGGGATAAAATTTAAAAAAAAAAAAAAAACAACAACAACAATTTGACCCCAATAACTACCGTGGAATATGCGTCAACA
>NC_092105.1:24889903-24972403 GCF_045679555.1 Salvelinus alpinus | reverse complement strand
TAGGTAATCAAATTGTACAACTGAAGATCAACACAGGAGGAAAAGACTGACAGAGAGTGAGTTAAAAGACCAATCTTCATCGTGGTAGCTAGCCAAATTCAAATCTGTCAGCTAGCTTACCGTCTAGCTCTAACTGTTTACTGGTGGTAACCATAGCAACATGGCCATTGAGGCAGCGCTAGCAGCGACAGCAGCAGCAGAGATTGAGAGACTTTCCCCACTTTTTTTTTGAATACCCAGCAGAAATCAAATCAGAGAAAGGAAGAATCAATTTTAAACACAGAATTCTGAGAAGAGAACCCAGAAACTTTGTTTGCCGACTGCTCACAAAACAGGACTGTTACAAACCTGTTATTTTACACAGACCACAGTACTGCCTGGCATACAGCTGTAACCAGGCATTTCAGCTATACCACAAAAAAAGGCATCTGCAAGGTAAGGCAAATCCACATTTTTGAGGACAGCGATAAGGACCTGACGGTAAACATGTATCAGAACGGCACTGTCATGGTCCAGGGCAGTGAGGCTGCACTCCGCTCTGTTGTGCAGGACTTCCCCACCCTAACGAAGACAGCGGAAAGCAAAAAAGAAAAGGACAGCACCCCGACCTCTCGCCTCACCTCAGGTACCCCAACAGCAGGGCTATCCTCCCCCTGCCTGCCTACAACCACCAGAGCCAAGACCACACTACCATCAGCCTGTTGAGACAGGCTGGCTGTGATATAGATTACTGAGCTGAAGGAGCAGCCCCCCAGCTACACCACCACCAGCCCAGACACAGAGCTTCTACAGGACCAGATCAACCAGTGCAGGACCCAGCTGAAGAACTCTGTCCAGGAGCTGAGAGAGAGCCTTACCACAGCGCTTGAGGAGGTAAAGGCCACCATGAGGAGAGAGCTGGTGCAGGTAAAGGAGGAGATGGCAAAGGAGTTGTCTGTCATCAAGAGGGTGCCACAGCACAGAGAACAGACTGTAGACACTCCCAGAGAGAAGCTGCAGTCCCTCACCACCCCTAACAACCCCACTGACCCACCTTTACCAACACCCCCCCCCCCCCCCATACCGACAACACTTTACCCACAACCCCCCCCCCCCCCATACCGACAACACTTTACCCACACCCCCAGTCAACAAGGAGACTCACATGGAGACACCTACTACAGAGAGAAGATCTCTGGGCCCCCCTGACACACCCCCACACACCCCTCCATGTACACAGGCCCTGTGTACTCCAGCCCCCGACCGTAAACGCACTAATCTGGTAAAACCCACTGAGGTGGCCATCCTCATTGACTCAAATGGGAAATTCATCCTAGAAGATAAACTCTTCCCCCAACACAAGGTGTGCAAAATATGGTGCCCAAAAACACAGGATGCACTCCACATCCTGTCCCAGCCTGACTTTGGCAGTACTCCCGAACGTACACGTTGCTCACCACCCAACAATCACCCCAGAGCATCTGTACCACCACTCCCAGCTGAGGAAGCAGACAGTAGGGATGTTTGCCAAGTCTCTAAAGGACGTGGCACTTGGTAGGCAAACACCCCATGCCGCACTGGACAGAGGACCACCCAGAGACCCCTACCAGACCACTGCACCACCAAGGACCACCCAGAGACCCCTACCAGACCACTGCACCACCAAGGAGCGCCAGGCCCCCACAACGCCCCACCAGACCCAGCGCACCCCACAGGCCCCACCCACCACCAGAGCATCACCACTTCCATCGGCTTAGCCAGACCGGACCGGGCCCAGGCTACTACCCCGCACCAGACCACCACCCCTACCAGACCAGAGAGGAAGCCCCACGGCCCAGAACTGGCCCTCCTCCACTCCACAGGGCCCAACAGCAGGACCAGCGCAGCTACGCAGAGGTCGTCAGAGGACAGGAGAACCCTGTAGGATTAAGTGAGATTAAACAGCTCCTTCAATACATCTGCACTAAACTCCATTAAACACACATGGACGCATGCACACGCACGCACGCACGCACACACACACACACACACACACACACACACACACACACACACACACACACACACACACACACACACACACACACACACACACACACACACACACACACACACACACACACACACACACACACACACACCTATTGTCCCAGAATTTACTTGTTCAATGAATAGGAATATTTATATATATAACAGAAAAAATGTTAGCTGTTATCCTGTTTATCTCACTCTTAACAACTTATTAGTTAGTAGTTACTGTATTTCTGACTGCTATTCTTTCTTTTTGCAACATGAAATCACTATCAGTTAGCATGTGGAACATTCAGGGCCTAAACTCATCAACCTTTGACTGAAGAGTTTAGCACTGGAGTTCAACAAAAACCTTAAAGATGTTGACGTCATCATTCTGCAGGAGACATGGTTTAAGGCTGACATTGTCACTCACTGCCCCACAGGCTACAGAGAGGTAATTGTGCCGTCACAAAAACACAGCTCTGTCAATAGAGGCAGATACTCTGGAGGACTGATCATTTGGTACAAATCCGAACTACAACATCTAATTGATCCCCTCAAAATTGGCAAATATCACATTTGGTTAAAACTGAAAAAATAACTTGTACTGACAGAAAAAGATGTGTTCCTTTGCGCAATATATATCCCCCCCTCAGAATCCCCATATTACTCAGAGGAGATCTTCCCCACCCTACCAAGCCCTGCAATGCCAAGAGCTGAGCAAAGAAAAGAGTCCCCTCATCCAGCTGGTCCTGGGGCTGAGTTCAGCAAACCTGTTCTACTAACACACTGAAGCCTCAGGACCAGAACATCCAATCAATCAGGATAAACCAAATTACAACACAGTCAAAACAAAACTATATTGCTTATTGGGAAACACAAGCACAAACACAAAGCAAAATGCAGTGCTATCTGGCCCTAAATCGACAGTACACTGTGGCTAAATATTTGACCATGGTTACTGATCAAAACCTTAGAAAAACCTTGACAAGGTACAGGCTCAGTGAGCACAGCCTTGCCATTGAGAAGGGTAGACACAGGAAAACCTGGCTCCCTGTAGAGGAAAGACTGTGCAACCACTGCACAACAGCAGAACCTGAGACGGAGCTGCATTTCCTGACAAAATGTCAAAAATATAAAACAATTAGAGAGTGTCATTTCCCCAAATTTGAAACCCTTATTCAAGGTTTCAAAGACCTCTCTGATGAGGATAGGCTACCCGTCCTGTTGGGGGAGGACGCAGAGAGCTGTGGGTTGGCAGCGCACTACATTGCTGCCTGCCATAAGTTGAGGGACAGTGTCTGACAAACCAATCAACCTGCACATGTACTCTACTGTATGTTTATTGTTATTGTTCAATGTATGGTTATTTTGACCCTTGGTTATTGTTGTTACTGTTGTCCCGTTGACAATTTTGATTCTCATTTTTATATTGTAAATATCCAAAATAAGCTTTGGCAATATGTACATGATTATGTCATGCCAATAAAGCAAATTGAATTGAATTGAGAGAGAGAGAGAGAGAGAGAGAGAGAGAGAGAGAGAGAGAGAGAGAGAGAGAGAGAGAGAGAGAGAGAGAGAGAGAGAGAGAGAGAGAGAGAGAGAGAGAGAGAGAGAGAGAGAGAGAGAGAGAGAGAGAGAGAGAGAGAGAGAGAGAGAGAGAGAGAGAGAGAGAGAAAGAAAACACACAATGTTTGCACAGATGAGAACCGTAGCCGTTCTACAGTACATCACCCAGAGAGTCACTGTGCTTTGAGAGTGTATGCGACAGTGTATGTGTGTGAGAGTGTGTGTACTGTGTTATGGAGACTGCAATGATTGCCAAGGGTCAGGGTTTAGGGGTTAGAGGTCAGCGTTTAGGTCTACCCACCGCCCTGGTCGGTGGAGACAGTGATGGCGGCCACAGGTCTCGGGAAGTGGCTCATCTCAGACACTCCGTTCAGCGACTCGATCTCGAAGGTGTAGTTGGCGTGAGCCGAGAAGTCCATCACTGTTACCATGGCGTTGGTCAGGCCCTGGGGGCGGGGCACGAAGCGAAGCTCCTCCCCACACAGCTGGCATTGGTCGGGCTCTGGGCCGCAGCGTTTACACAGGACGTTATAGGTCAGGTCCCTGCGACCACCCATGTCACTGGGTGGAGACCACTCTAACAGTAGACAGGTGTCATTTAGGTTGAAGACCACGTTACGAGGAGGTGAGGGGGGACCTGGAGGAGAGAGAGGAGAGAGGTGTCATTCAGGTTGAAGACCACGTTACGAGGAGGTGAGGGGGGACCTGGAGGAGAGAGAGAGAGTGAGGAGAGAGGAGTCATTCAGGTTGAAGACCACGTTATGAGGAGGTGAGGGGGGACCTGGAGGAGAGAGAGAGAGAGAGGAGAGAGGTGTCATTCAGGTTGAAGACCACGTTACGAGGAGGTGAGGGGGGACCTGGAGGAGAGAGAGGAGAGAGGTGTCATTCAGGTTGAAGACCACGTTACGAGGAGGTGAGGGGGGACCTGGAGGAGAGAGAGAGAGTGAGGAGAGAGGAGTCATTCAGGTTGAAGACCACGTTATGAGGAGGTGAGGGGGGACCTGGAGGGAGAGAGAGAGAGGAGAGAGGTGTCATTCAGGTTGAAGACCACGTTACTAGGAGGTGAGGGGGGACCTGGAGGAGAGAGAGAGAGTGAGGAGAGAGGAGTCATTCAGGTTGAAGACCACGTTATGAGGAGGTGAGGGGGGACCTGGAGGAGAGAGAGGAGAGAGGTGTCATTCAGGTTGAAGACCACGTTACGAGGAGGTGAGGGGGGACCTGGAGGAGAGAGAGAGAGAGGTGTCATTCAGGTTGAAGACCACGTTATGAGGAGGTGAGGGGGGACCTGGAGGAGAGAGAGGAGAGAGGTGTCATTCAGGTTGAAGACCACGTTACGAGGAGGTGAGGGGGGACCTGGAGGAGAGAGAGAGAGAGGTGTCATTCAGGTTGAAGACCACGTTATGAGGAGGTGAGGGGGGACCTGGAGGAGAGAGAGGAGAGAGGTGTCATTCAGGTTGAAGACCACGTTACGAGGAGGTGAGGGGGGACCTGGAGGAGAGAGAGAGAGAGAGGAGAGAGGTGTCATTCAGGTTGAAGACCACGTTACGAGGAGGTGAGGGGGGACCTGGAGGAGAGAGTGAGGAGAGAGGTGTCATTCAGGTTGAAGACCACGTTACGAGGAGGTGAGGGGGGACCTGGAGGAGAGAGAGAGAGAGGAGAGAGGTGTCATTCAGGTTGAAGACCACGTTACGAGGAGGTGAGGGGGGACCTGGAGGAGAGAGAGAGAGAGAGAGGAGAGAGGTGTCATTCAGGTTGAAGACCACGTTACGAGGAGGTGAGGGGGGACCTGGAGGAGAGAGAGAGAGAGAGAGAGGTGTCATTCAGGTTGAAGACCACATTACGAGGAGGTGAGGGGGGACCTGGAGGAGAGAGAGAGAGAGAGAGAGAGGTGTCCTTCAGGTTGAAGACCACGTTACGAGGAGGTGAGGGGGGACCTGGAGGAGAGAGAGAGAGGAGAGGAGAGAGGTGTCATTCAGGTTGAAGACCACGTTATGAGGAGGTGAGGGGGGACCTGGAGGAGAGAGAGGAGAGAGGTGTCATTCAGGTTGAAGACCACGTTACGAGGAGGTGAGGGGGGACCTGAGAGAGAGAGAGAGAGGTGTCATTCAGGTTGAAGACCACGTTACGAGGAGGTGAGGGGGGACCTGGAGGAGAGAGTGAGGAGAGAGGTGTCATTCAGGTTGAAGACCACGTTACGAGGAGGTGAGGGGGGACCTGGAGGAGAGAGAGAGAGAGGAGAGAGGTGTCATTCAGGTTGAAGACCACGTTACGAGGAGGTGAGGGGGGACCTGGAGGAGAGAGAGAGAGAGAGAGAGAGGAGAGAGGTGTCATTCAGGTTGAAGACCACGTTACGAGGAGGTGAGGGGGGACCTGGAGGAGAGAGAGAGAGAGAGAGAGGTGTCATTCAGGTTGAAGACCACATTACGAGGAGGTGAGGGGGGACCTGGAGGGAGAGAGAGAGAGAGAGAGAGAGGAGAGAGGTGTCATTCAGGTTGAAGACCACGTTACGAGGAGGTGAGGGGGGACCTGGAGGAGAGAGAGAGAGGAGAGGAGAGAGGTGTCATTCAGGTTGAAGACCACGTTATGAGGAGGTGAGGGGGGACCTGGAGGAGAGAGAGAGAGAGAGGTGTCATTCAGGTTGAAGACCACATTACGAGGAGGTGAGGGGGGACCTGGAGGAGAGAGAGAGAGGAGAGGAGACAGGTGTCATTCAGGTTGAAGACCACGTTACGAGGAGGTGAGGGGGGACCTGGAGGAGAGAGAGAGGAGAGAGGTGTCATTCAGGTTGAAGACCACGTTATGAGGAGATGAGGGGGGACCTGGAGGAGAGAGAGAGAGAGGAGAGAGGTGTCATTCAGGTTGAAGACCACGTTATGACAAGGGGAGCAGGGATCCTGGAGGAGAGAGAGAGAGTGAGGAGAGAGGTGTCATTCAGGTTGAAGACCACATTACGACAAGGGGAGCAGGGATCCTGGAGGAGAGAGAGAGGTAGAAAGGCTTCATGTTGATTGATCATGTTTCTGTCCTAAACTCTCTTTAGCTGGTAGTGGTAGGAGTATAAATCTGAGTATAATACACATTGAAACAGAACAGTTCTTATGGTACAAGGTAAATGTTATTAGTTTAAATCAAGGCTAAAAACCAAAACCTTACTATTATAATATCATGTCTACTTTGATACCACTGTACATCTACTATCTAGTACAGAGAGCTTCTCATCAAGTTATTCTGGGAGAGCATCCAGGGATTGTGAGACGGTGCATACAGGCATTAAGTAGATGTGTGCAGGCATTGTGTGTGTGTGTGTGTGCAGGTAATATGTGTGTGAGTGTGCAGATATTGTGTTGTACAGAGCAGTGCCAGCTGTCAGAGGGGCAGTGTTAAAAGGCCTGAGGGATTTAAACTCTCCAGTCCTGCCAAGCTCACTGTCTGTCTGGACAATAGGCTGGAGCCCTCTCCTGCCCTCCATCCCCCTCTCCTGTCCTTCTACCTTCCCCTCTCCTGCCCTTCCCTACTCCCATTCCCTCTTTCCTGCCCTCCTCCTCCCCTCCATCCTTCTCATCTGCTCTCCACCTTCCCTCTATCCTTCTCTCATGTCCCCCCCGCCTCCCCCCTCCTGCTCCCCTCTCCTTAACTCATTCCCCCTCCTTCTTTCCCCCTTCACTGTCCTCCCCTCCAGCCAACCCCTCTCCATGAATAAACCTGTCTCTCAAGCTCTCTCTCTCTCTTTCACGCTCTCTCTCTCTCATCAGTCCTGCTTAGTGTTTCTCTCTCAGGACAGATGAAGGGAGCACCTCCTTTTCCACCTCCTCCTCCTCTGTCAGCATCTGTCCGTTGGCTTCCTGTCCTCTATCTGTGCTATCTCCCTCTATTTTCTCTGTCTGAGAGGCAAGCTGTGTCCCAGTGCCCATCAATCAGCTCCCATTCTCCACTCAACAGATCTCTATCAGCTCTCTACTCTCTCTTCCTCTCTCTACTGTACCTGTCTCTTTCTCTCTCTCCCTCTCACTCTACCTCTCTTTACCCCCCCATCTCTTTCTCTCTCTGTCTTTGTTCCTGAGTATATACCACTACAGACCTGTACTGTGCTCTATCTGAGTGTATTGAGGGCTGCTTAGACAATAACGAGATTGCCTGATTGATTGATTGATTGACTGATTGTTTGATTGATGATACTCACGTGTGCATGCCATAGTGGGTGCGTCTCTCGCAGCTCTGTAGAAAGCCTTCTCACAGTGGCAGACAGCAGCCCCCTCTCCATAGCTGAAACTGTGAGGGGGACACTTGGAACACTTGATGTTCCCCGCAAACGCCTTGTAGAAGCCTGGACGACACGCTGCAGACAAAGAGAGACAGAGGGATATATGGTTATATATGGCAGGATAACAGACACAGAGATATGGTTATATATGGCAGGATAACAGACACAGAGATAAGGCTATATATAGCAGGATAACAGAGACAGAGATATGGTTATATATGGCAGGATAACAGACACATAGATATGGTTATATATGGCAGGATAACAGACACATATATATGGTTATATATGGCAGGATAACAGACACAGATATGTGGTTACAAATTGCAGGACAACAGACACAGAGATAGGTTATATATGGCAGGATAACAGAGACAGAGATATGATTATATATGGCAGGATAACAGACACATATATAATCATTATATATGGCAGGATAACAGACACAGATATATGATTATATATGGCAGGATAACAGACACAGATATATGACTATATATGGCAGGATAACAGACACAGATATATGATTATATGTGGCGGATAACAGACACATAGGTATGGTTATATATGGCAGGATAACAGACACAGATATATGGTTATATATGACAGGATAACAGACACAGATATATGATTATATATGGCAGGATAACAGACACATAGCTATGGTTATATATGGCAGGATAGCAGACACAGAGATATGATTATATATTGCAGGATAACAGACACATAGGTATGGTTATATATGGCAGAATAACAGACACAGAGATATGGTTATATATGGCAGGATAACAGACACATATATATGGTTATATATGGCAGGATAACAGACACAGATATGTGGTTACAAATTGCAGGACAACAGACACAGAGATAGGTTATATATGGCAGGATAACAGAGACAGAGATATGATTATATATGGCAGGATAACAGACACATATATATGATTATATATGACAGGATAACAGACACAGATATATGGTTATATTAGGCAGGATAACAGACACAGAGACATGATTATATATGGCAGGATAACAGACACAGAGACATGATTATATATGGCAGGATAACAGACACAGAGACATGATTATATATGGCAGGACAACCGACACATGTATATGGTTATATATGGCAGGACAACAGACACAGACACGTGGTTATATATGGCAGGACAACACACAGATATATGGTTATATATGGCAGGACAACAGACACATATACATGGTTATATATGGCAGCATAACAGACACATAGATATGGTTATATATGGCAGGACAACAGACACATAGATATGGTTATATATGACAGGATAACAGACAGAGATATGGTTATATATGGCAGGATAACAGACAATGACAGCTCCTCCCACTAAAACTAGTTTAAAATTGTGCTTTATCATCAGCAAATGGACAAAAGAGAAAGCGAGATGGTATCAAATGGACTGTTAGACACAGTGAAAGGACAATGGCTTAGACTGCAAATACAATCTGTTGACCTTATGATATTAATCTCTACTGATTTATATCCAGAACGATGAGGAAAATGAACTATATTGAAAGCAGTGAAGAGAAAAAAACTCCCTCTATTCTCCTCTTCCTTTCTTCTCCTAAACTCCCTTGCTCTCCATCTCTCTCTCTCCCTCCCCATCTCTCCCTCCCCTCTCTCGCTCCCCCTCTCCCTCTCTCTCCCTGCAGTCTGCTCCTAAAGCCTGTCTGCCTCAGGGACAAATGGCCTTTCAAATCCCTCTCAGCCTTTAACCGATGGTACCACACACACACACACACACACACACACACACACACACACACACACACACACACACACACACACACACACACACACACACACACACGCATGAATGCACACAGCCACACACACCAGGGTTTCCGTTAGCCGGTAATAGCCGGCTTTTGGCCTATAAAAAAATTGAAAAGCTGATAAATAAAATTGGTGCCGGCCAATTGTCCCGGAGAAGAAAAAAATATCCCATTGCGAAATAATGCTTTTTAGCCTATTCATTGATGGAAATACCAGTCGAAGGAAATAGGTTTGACTGGTCATGCTTATCGGTCTATAGGTTCATTTAATTACATTTGTGTTTGTGTGTACAGTATATTCGTTATGTATCTTATTTATCACATGCCTACAGCATACAGATACAGAGCCTTTGAGCGGAAAAGCTGTCAGACAGCTGAGAGCTGCTGCATCTCGAACAGCAAGGGAAGGCAGGCTTCATCAGCGTGTCACACACCACTGTGCAATGAGCTGGAGGCAGTAGGCTATGCATTTGAAAACATATACGTAATTGTTTGATAGCTGAACGTTTGAATACATATTATGATGCATGTCTTACCTTGCTTCAAAGTAGCCTATTACATCTCCTCTCTTCCTAAATTTCTAAGGGATATTTTCATCTCTGTCACATGAAAAGCTTACATGTGCGAGCGTTTTGACAGGGGTGTTTTCTCGCTAATTGCATTATGAAATTAATATTCGCACCTAGCCTACTGCCTTGCGAACATGGCTGAGCTTATAATGGGAAGAAATAATAGTTTATCAACATTTTAAACTAAACCTGATCTGTTGCATCAGTCTTATTGCTTTTTAACGTGTTTTGATGTAACCTAGGCCTGCGGGTTGTGTGAATGTGGGATCTATCTTCCTACAACTGTACCAGAGTCTGTTTGGAACAGGCTATTTCTTTCTCCACAAGCTGACCAATAGAATAGGTACATTTTTCTACTATTCTACTATGGGTGATAGTAGACTGACATAGGCTAGTGATTTTGCTGTTCGTTACTTGTCTGGATGAGGAAAAGGACAGAGAGAGAGTGTGGACAGTGATTCTAACATGTTCAAAGTGCACATCAGAATTGGGTAAGAAGGACTGCACATCGTTGCATCCTGGACTTGCATGTTTTGTTCATATTAATTACCATAATCTAAATGTGATTTCTGTCATTCTGAGCACCGTGGGTAGACTCCCTTATCAGGTTACCCACCCAATGCATATGGGTCCGGCAGACTTCTCAAAAGTCCGGTAAATTAAAATGTTGTCGGTCAAATGTCCGGTGCCACATCTTCCTAACGGAAACCCTGACACACACTCCATCCTCAGAGGACAATTCCACTTCTGGGGCTCATCGATTTAACAAGGTAACACTAAGCCATCTGAGGGCTTCACCTTGAAGGACTGAGAGTCTTGAGTTGTAGATGGAGTCTCTCCATTTCTCCCTCTGATAAATGAACCTAGAGGAGAGCAAGATGCCCTGAAACAACACCCACTTAGATCAAATGTGAGCAATTAGGACAGGACAATGACACACACACACACACATACGCACACGCACACGCACACGCACACACACACACACACACACACACTGCAGAACCCCTCCCGTCAACACACACATAGCTGCAGTATCAATATGATGAGTGATATCCTCTACAGAGGCCCAAGGTTGCCTGTGCCATTAACCTCTGGTACAGTACGTGGCTTTATACATGGCCTTGATTCACACACTACAACTCACTTATTCCCCTAGCAGAACTGTTTTAAACTGTCAACCTAATGATGCTGCTGTCTGACCACACACAGCTGAGGGATGAGACACACATGCATACACACATGCATACCCACATGAACACACACATGAACACACACACACACACACACCAAAACCTGCTAAAATGGACTCGCCAATTAAACAACGGTAAAAAACAACAACAATGCAAGAACTAAAACCTTGCAGCCGGCTTCAATAGAATGTGATCTCTGGAATTGAAACAACTGCTAAATTCATACAAGAGGGATTTGATTAACTGCATAATCATTTGATACCTTTGTGAATTACTTGTAAATTCGAAAATTACTGTAGTGAGTTTTCAAACTATGTTTCAAACAGGGTTTAACCTGTGTAAATAGGACAAATACAATACATCTATCAGCATAAAGTAATGACTGCAAGTTACCATGTATTAATAATGTTTCTTCCAACATGACAAGACTATTTCCTAGGCTGTGCTGTTGTTGATGTGGTAACATTGTTTATATTAGACCAGAACGTAAAACGAAACACTGTATCAACCATGACTGAGAAGGAGAGAGAGAGAGAGAGAGAGAGAGAAAGAGAGAGAGAAAGAGAGAAAGAGAGTGAAGCTAGAGGTAGAGAGCCAGAGAGAGTGTTTCTGCGTGCATGGTTTGTGTTTGCTGGACAGCGCTGGTCAGAGAGGGGGAGCATTCTACATACAGATCATACCCGAACCCGGGGGCCCGGGGGGATGGGCTGAATCTGGGCCTGCCTCCCAAGGTTAACGAGCTCTGGAAGTCATCCACCACACAACCCCAGATACACCTACAGAACCTCTGAAGCTGGGCCCTGAGACACAGACAGCAGCTTGGACTGACTGACCGGGTCCGTCACCCACTGGACCAAAACTGTCCAGGAGAAGAGAGGAGCAGAGCACCATGCGAGCTCAGGCATAGCCCAGAACAGATGTGTGTGTGTGTGTATTTGTGTGCGTGTGTAAGTGTGAGTGTGTGTATCTTTGTGCTCTCAGCTCGGTGGGCGATGGATCTCTCGTGGACTTCTCGTGGCGGCGAAGAGCAGCGATTCCAAGAGAAGCACAATTCTGCAGCATTTACTAGCAGAACCACATCAACAAATGTTGCAGAATAGTTCAGCTCTTGAAATCAAAGAAAGCGTGAGGCAAAGCAGGCAGGGGATGAGATATCGTGGAGGTGGGATGTATCTGGATAGCATTATGTGTGTGTGTGTGTGGGGGTGTCTGTGTGTAACGTGGTAAGGATGAGATATTGTGGAGCTGAGATGTGGTACTGTTGGATATGGAGAATGAGCTTTTTTCAATCCTGTTCCACAAAAAGCGGTTATCTCCTCTCCCTGATGAAAAACTCTTCCTCTGCCTTTCTCTGGGCTGAGGGTAAACACCACTAGTCTCACTATCTGTGTTCATATTACTACTACACTGCCATCCCGTTTCCCATCCCACTCTATGTAGATTAGATCATCTATCATCCCCATAGACTAAATGTAGCCTACAAAATGCAGTTATACAGTATATAGATGCAGTTAGGTGTTATTAGATAATATTAACTATATAGTGTCATTTGACTTGTTTGACATAGAAGAGCTATCTGATTAAGTTACGGTACTAACATTACAATAACAACAAGACAAGTCAGACACTTTCCACAAATACATGTAAGGTTACCTATAGTGGCGGCAGGTAGCCTGGCGGGTAGAAGCATTGGGCCAGTAACCAAAAGGTTGCTGGATCGAATCCCCAAGCTGACAAGGTAAAAATCTGTTGTTCTGCCCACGAGCAAGGCAGTTAACACACTGTTCCCCAGGCGCCGATGACATGGATGTTGATTTCAGGCAGCCCCCCTGCACCTCCCTGATTCAGAGGGGTTGGGTTAAATGCGGAAGACACATTTCAGTTGAATGCATTCAGTTGTACAACTGAACTTGGTATCCCTCTTTCCCTATCCAGGTCCGGTAGGAGGGAGAGACATCTCTCCTAGAATAAGATGCAGCCATGGGACATGTTCTATCCTGTAAGAGATTACAAACATCCTCTCTAGCAACACCAGAGTTCCTCACGTTACTAGATGTTATTTAGCTCTGCTAAGGGATCTATCTCTCAGATACCATTAAACAATGACACACGTCTAGAGTGAAGCTGTGATCATTGATCCTCATTAAGATAGCAAAAGGGTTCATCTGTGTTATAGTGAGTGAGAGAGCGTAATATTTACTGTTAATTTAAAATTTCACTTTTGTTTATTACTTCACTTGCTTTGGCAAATTTATATATTTTTTTAATTGAAACTTATTTAACTAGGAATGTCAGTTAAGAACAAATTCTTATTTACAATGACGGCCTGCTGGGGAACAGTGTTCCTGCCTTGTTCAGGGGTAGAACGACAGATTTTTACATCGTCAGCTCGGAGATTCGATCAAGCAACCTTTCGGTTATTGGCCCAGCGCTTTAACCACTAGGCTACCTGCCGCCCCAATGTTAACATATGTTTCCCATGCCAATAATGCCCTTGAATTGAATCGAATTGAGAGATGTCAGCTTTGATTATGAGGCTGAGTCCTCCTCCTCCTCCTCTCTCTTTCCCCCCCCCCTCTCTCCCCTCTTCACACTCCTCTGCTCTTCGTCTGTTGTGTTTACATCTTGACATTTGAGAGATCACTCTCTGAGCCGTGTTTTTCTCCCCCGAGCCTCCCTCTTCACCTTGATGTTCCTTATCTAATCTCAGCTATTACAACCCAGATCTTAATCTCTACATGGCATTTAGCATCAACATGAACTGTTTACTGTGTTTGTTATGTGTGTGTGTGTGTGTGTGTGTGTGTGTGTCTGTGTCTGTGTGTGAGTGAGACAGTGTGTTTCTGTTTCAAATGTTATTAGTCATATGTAAGGGATACGCATGGTATAATCATCCAACAAAGTACTTACTTACAGGTTACTTCTCGGCAATGCAACAACAATACAAAATTATAAAATCTAATAATACGAACATAAAGTAAGTAGCTCAGTAGAATATAATAAATATTTTAGCATAAGTATAATACAGGAAGACAGAGTTTATAGTCCTGTGTATTGGGATAGAGGGGGATGGGGGCAGTGTATAAACTGAGCAGTATAATAAGAGTCTGGTAGTAGCAGTTGTGATGTGTGTGTAGCATGAATGTACTGTATATGTGTGCGTCTGTATGTCTGTGTGGGTGTGTGCATGAGTGAGTGCATGTGTGCTAACGTGTGGAGAATCAGAGCAGGTGGTCAGTTCAGTTTAAGTGTTCAGCAGTCTGATGGCTTGTAGATAGAAACTGTCTCTGAGCCTGTTGGTATCAGACCTCATGCCTGACGGTAAGGGAGAAAACAGTGGCTGGGGTGTGTGGGGTCCTTGATGATGCTGCGTGCCTTTCTCAGGCACCGTTTCGAGGAGATGTCCTGGAGGGTTGGGAGCTGGAGGGTCTTGCGGTCATGGATGAAGCCCGTACCAGGCCGTGATGCAACTGGTCGGGACGCTCTCGATGGTGTATTGGTAGCATTTGAAGATGACCCAGGGCGGCATGCTGAATTTCTTCAGCCGCCTTAGGAAGTTGAGATGCTGTTGTACCATCTTGACAAGAGTGATGGTGTTGTTGGTACATGACAAGTCCTCAGTGATTTGTATTTGTATTTACTATGGATGCCCATTAGCTGCTGCCAAGGCTGCCAAATGTTTTTATTCATGTAGGTTACACTGTCCCACAAAATAATCCTGTTGTCCCACATTTGGGTATTTTAAATGTGGTCATCCTACCTGAACCAGGTTGCAGGCACTGGTTAATGTTTGAAGCTTTTTCTTGAATGGACAGCTTGATGAAAGCCAGTGTATATTTAGGTCACCCAGAAAATATACCTCTCTGTTGATATCACATACATTATCAAGCATTTCACACTTATTATCCAGATACTGACTGTTAGTACTTGGTTTATAGCAACGTCCAAACAGAATGGGCTTTAGGTGAGGCAGATGAACCTGTAGCCATATTACTTCTACAGCATTTGACATGAGATCCTCAGGAATGATTACAGGAATGTGGTTCTGAATATAAACAGCAACAACACATCCACCACCCCATTGGCATTCCTATCTCTTCTGAAGAGGTTTTAAACATGTATTGGTACAGTACCACTGTATCATCAAAGGCACAGTTGAAGTCGGAAGTTTACATATACCTTAGCCAAATACATTTAAACTCAGTTTTTCACAATTCCTGACATTTAATCCTAGTAAGAATTCCCTGTTTTATGTCAGTTAGGATCACCACTGTCACATTCTGACCATAGTTCTTTTGTATTTTCTTTGTTTTAGTGTGGTCAGGGCGTGAGTTGGGTGGGTAATCTATGTTTTCTATTTCTGTGTTGGTTTTCTGTGTTTGGCCAGATATGGTTCTCACTCAGAGGCAGCTGTCAATCGTTGTCCCTGATTGGGAACGATATTTAGGTAACCTGTTTTCTGTTGGGTTTTGTGGGTGGTTGTTTTCAGTCTTTGTGTGTCTGCACCAGATAGAACTGTTTCGGTTTTCACTTTGTTGTTTTTGTATTTTGAGTTGTTCACTTCCATTAAATAAGATGAACAATTACCACGCTGCGCAGTGGTCCTCCGATCCTTCAAACTTCACCTCCTCAGACGAGGAGGAAGACGACAGCAGTTACAACCACTTTATTTTAAGAATGTGAAATGTCAGAATAATAGTAGAGAGAATGATTTATTTCAGCTTTTATTTCTTTCATCACATTCCCAGTGGGTCAGAAGTTTACATACACTCAATTAGTATTTGGTAGCATTGCCTTTACATTGTTTAACTTGGGTCAAACGTTTCGAGTAGCCTTCCTAAACTTCCCACAATAAGTTGGGTGAATTTTGGCCCATTCCTCCTGACAGAGCTGGTGTAACTGAGTCAGGTTTGTTGGCCTCCTTGCTCGTACATGCTTTTTCAGTTCTGCCCACACATTTTCTATAGGATTGAGATCAGGGCTTTGTGATGGCCACTCCAATACCTTGACTTGGTTGTCCTTAAGCCATTTTGCCACAACTTTGGAAGTATGCTTGGGGTCATTGTCCATTTGGAAGACCCATTTGAGACCAAGCTTTAACTTCCTGACTGATGTCTTGAGATGTTGCTTCAATATATCACATAATTTTCCTTTTTCATGATGCCATCTATTTTGTGAAGTGCACCAGTCCCTCCTGCAGCAAAGCACCCCACAACATGATGCTGCCACCCCGTGCTTCACGGTTGGGATGGTGCACTTCGGCTTGCAAGCGTCCCCCTTTTTCCTCCAAACATAACGATGGTCATTCTGGCCAAACAGTTCTATTTTTGTTTCATCAGACCAGAGGACATTTCTCCAAAAAGTACGATCTTTGTCCCCATGTGCAGTTGCAAACCGTAGTCTGGCTTTTTCTATGGCGGTTTTGGAGCAGTTGCTTCTTCCTTGCTGAGTGGCCTTTCAGGTTATGTCGATATAGGACTCGTTTTACTGTGGATATAGATACTTTTGTACCTGTTTCTTACAGCATCTTCACAAGGTCCTTTGCTGTTGTTCTGGGATTGATCTGGGAAATCAAATCAAATTTTATTTGTCACATACACGTGGTTAGCAGATGTTAATGCAAGCGTAGCGAAATGCTTGTGCTTCTAGTTCCGACAATGCAGTAATAACCAACGAGTAATCTAACCTAACAATTCCACAACTACTACCTTATACACACAAGTGTAAAGGGATAAAGAATATGTACATAAAGATATATGAATGAGTGATGGTACAGAACGGCATAGGCAAGATGCAGTAGATGGTATCGAGTACAGTATTTACATATGAGATGAGTAATGTAGGGTATGTAAACATAAAAGTGGCATAGTTTAAAGTGGCTAGTGATACATGTATTACATAAATATGGCAAGATGCAGTAGATTATATAGAGTACAGTATATACATATACATTATATTAAGTGGCATTGTTTAAAGTGGCTAGTGATACATTTTTGATCAATTTCCATCAATTTCCATTATTAAAGTGGGCTGGAGTTGAGTCAGTATGTTGGCAGCAGCCACTCACTGTTAGTGGTGGCTGTTTAACAGTCTGATGGCCTTGAGATAGAAGCTGTTTTTCAGGCTCTCGGTCCCTGCTTTGATGCACCTGTACTGACCTCGCCTTCTGGATGATAGCGGGGTGAACAGGCAGTGGCTCGGGTGGTTGTTGTCCTTGATGATCTTTATGGCCTTCCTGTGACATCGGGTGGTGTAGGTGTCCTGGAGGGCAGGTAGTTTGCCCCCAGTGATGCGTTGTGCAGACCTCACTACCTTCTGGAGAGCCTTACGGTTGTGGGCGGAGCAGTTGCCGTACCAGGCGGTGATACAGCCCGACAGGATGCTCTCGATTGTGCATCTGTAGAAGTTTGTGAGTGCTTTTGGTGACAAGCCAAATTTCTTCACCCTCCTGAGGTTGAAGAGGTGCTGCTGCGCCTTCTTCACAACACTGTCTGTGTGGGTAGACCAATTCAGTTTGTCCGTGATGTGTACGCCGAGGAACTTAAAACTTACTACCCTCTCCACTACTGTCCCGTCGATGTGGATAGGGGGGTGCTCCCTCTGCTGTGTCCTGAAGTCCACAATCATCTCCTTTGTTTTGACGTTGAGTGTGAGGTTATTTTCCTGACACCACACTCCGAGGGCCCTCACCTCCTCCCTGTAGGCTGTCTCGTCGTTGTTGGTAATCAAGCCTACCACTGTAGTGTCATCCGCAAACTTGATGATTGAGTTGGAGGCGTGCATGGCCACGCAGTCGTGGGTGAACAGGGAGTACAGGAGAGGGCTCAGAACGCATCCTTGTGGGGCCCCAGTGTTGAGGATCAGCGGGGTGGAGATGTTGTTACCTACCCTCACCACCTGGGGGCGGCCCGTCAGGAAGTCCAGTACCCAGTTGCACAGGGCGGGGTCGAGACCCAAGGTCTCGAGCTTGATGACGAGTTTGGAGGGTACTATGGTGTTAAATGCTGAGCTGTAGTCGATGAACAGCATTCTCACATAGGTATTCCTCTTGTCCAGATGGGTTAGGGCAGTGTGCAGTGTGGTTGTGATTGCGTTGTCTGTGGACCTATTGGGAGGGTAAGCAAATTGGAGTGGGTCTAGGGTGTCAGGTAGGGTGGAGGTGATATGGTCCTTGACTAGTCTCTCAAAGCACACGGAAGTGAGTGCTACGGGGCGGTAGTCGTTTAGCTCAGTTACCTTAGCTTTCTTGGGAACAGGAACAATGGTGGCCCTCTTGAAGCATGTGGGAACAGCAGACTGGGATAAGAATTGATTGAATATGTCCGTAAACACACTAGCCAGCTGGGTTAAGCATGCTCTGAGGACGCGGCTGGGGATGCCGTCTGGGCCTGCAGCCTTGCGAGGGTTAACAGGTTTAAATGTTTTACGCACTTTTCGCACCAAAGTACGTTCATCTCTAGGAGACAGAACGCCTCCTTCCTGAGCGGTTTGACGGCTGCGTGGTCCCATAGTTTTATACTTTATTGTTTGTACAGATGAACGTGGTACCTTCAGACGTTTGGAAATTGCTCCCAAGGATGAACCAGACTTGTGGAGGTCTTGGCTGATTTCTTTTGATTTTCCTATGATGTCAAGCAAAGAGGCACTGAGTTTGAAGGTAGGCCTTGAAATACATCCATAGGTAAACCTCCATTTGACTCAAATTATGTCAATTGGCCTATCAGAAGCTTCTAAAGCCATCACATAATTTTCTGGATTTTTACAAGCTGTTTAAAGGCACAGTCAACTTAGTGTATGTAAACTTCTGACCCATTGGAATTGTGATACAGTGAATTATAAGTGAAATAATCTGTTTGTAAACAAAGTTACTTGTGTCATGCACAAATTAGATGTCATAACCAAATTGCCAAAAATATAGTTTGTTAACTTCACTAGGGTAGGGGGCAGCATTCTGAATTTTGGATGAAATGCATGCCCAAATTAAACTGCCTGCTTCTCGGGCCCAGAAGATATGATATGCATATAACTGGTAGATTTGGATAGAAAACACTCTAAAGTTTCCAAAACTGTTAAAATAGTGTCTGTGAGTATAACAGAACTGATTTGGCAGGCGAAAACTTGAGAAAAATCCATTCAGGAAGTAGTTTTTTGGGGGGTTTTGTAGTTTTCTATTCAATGCCATTACAGTATCCATTAACTTAGGACTCAAATTGCAGTTTCTTTGCCTTCCACTAGATGTCAACAGTCTTTAGAAATTGTTCCAGGCTTGTATTCTGAAAAATGAACAAGAGCAGTCTGAATGAGTGGACCCTAAAGTGTCATGCGCACGACCGAGAGAGTGCGTTTCTTGTTTACCTTTTAAATTGACGACGTTATTGTCCGGTTGAAATATTATCGATTATTTATGCTAAAAACAACCTGAGGTTTGAATATAAACATCGTTTGACATGTTTCTATGAACTTTACGGATACAATTTGGATTTTTTTGTCTTCTTGTTTTGACTGCGTTTGAGCCTGTGGATTACTGAAGAAAACGCGCGAACAAAACTGAGGTTTTTGGATATAAAGAGACTTTATCGAACAAAAGGAACATTTATTGAGGAAATTAATGTCTGCTGAGTGCAACCATATGAAGATCATCAAAGGTAAGGGATTCATTTTATCTCTATTTCTGACATGTGTAACTGTTCTACTTGGCTGGCTACTGTTTGTAATGATTCGTCTAGTGGGCTATGTTCTCAAATAATCGTAAGGTATGCTTTCGCCGTAAAGCGTTTTTAAAAATCTGACACCGTGGTTGGATTCACAAGAAGTTAATCTTTAAACCTATGGAAAATATGTTTTGTTTTCTGAATTTCTATAATGAGTATTTCTGTATTTGAATTTGGCGCCCAGCAGTTTCACTGGCTGTTGAAGAGGTGGGACGCTACCGTCTCACGTGCCCAAGAGAGGTTTAACAAGAAATTTGTGGAGTGGTTGAAAAAAGAGTTTTAATGACTCCAACCTAAGTGTATGTAAACTTCCGACTTCAACTGTCTAGACTGGGCACACGCGTGCATCCACGTGCACCATCGTGCGCATGTTGATTTTGTACATCCACACCAGACACGATCCAGACACACAAGTTGAAATATCAATACGAACTCTGAACCAACTGTAGTAATTCGGGGTCAGGTCGAAACACATTCAAAATTAATGGACATTTAGCTAGCTAGCTTGCTGTTGCTAGCTAATTTGTCCTGAGTTATAAACATTGGGTTGTTATTTTACCTGAAATGCACAAGGTCCTTTTTTTCTGGATCTTTGTAGAATTTCCACCCATTTTGAGTCACACAAAATCATGTGTTCTCTACCCCGACATTTAATCCACAGATAAAAGGGGAAACTAATATTTTCTAATAATCTCTACTCCTTCATTCGTAATCTTCTTCTTCTTATGTGGACTTTATATGTCAGTTGGCAACCAACTTTAAGGTGCATTACCACCACCAACTGGACTGGAGTGTGGACCTCAGTTCATCTTTCAATCAACCATGTGGGTATATGGGGTGGCAGGCAGCCTATTCGTTAGAGCGTTGGACTAGTAACCGAAAGGTTGCAAGATCGAATCCCGAGCTGACAATGTAAAAATCTGTCATTCTGACCCTGAACAAGGCAGTTAACCCACTGTTCCTAGGCAGTCATTGAAAATAGGAATTTGTTCTTAACTGACTTGCCAAGTTAAATAAAGGTAAAATTTAATTTAATTTTAATTTTTAATTTCTAAAAACCAATGATGAGATGGGACAGGGGGCACTTGCAGCGCGTCAAGTGTGAAAATTAGAAGTTTTATTTTAGCGCTTGGCTACGCAGACGCTTGTTGACACGCGCAGGCAGTTTAAATGTATTGTGTACATTTATTTTGCAACACTCGTGCACCCAACGTGAGCGGGTGCGCGAGTGAGTTGTGAGTTTCAGAGCTAGTCAGTATATGAGTGTTATCACTTACAAGCAAGTTATAGATTTCATGGGCTATTTGTTTGCGCTTTCTGTGATTCTTGATTGTTTTTATTGCTTTACTGGGAGGCTTATCAGAGGTAAACATGAGCTGCACATAGTGTGCTTCCTGCTAGGGCAAACCGCCTCAGTGCTAACAGTATAACTCCGGTTCATAGGTGCAGGATTATTGCTGACAACAGCTGTAGGATTGACAGAGGCATCCAGGGGAGTAGGAGGAACATAAATTAAGTTACTTACATTGTGACTTCCAACACCCCTAGGAACATGTACATTTTCAGCAGCACTACGACAACTCAGCAACACAATGGTAGTGATTATCTGAACAGGGCTTGAGTCATTGATAAGTCATTGTTTCAACGCGGCATTGAAATGCATGGACAAGATTATTTGGATGGACTGCTGAATCTTTTGCAGCCACGGCCCAGCGATGGTACGATGCCTGAAATAATCTGTCACTTTTCTTTGTCTTTCAGAGCAAGAATCAGTTCTTTAAAATCCAGTTTCAGCAGTTCCGAGCTAGCCTTCCTCATGTCATTTGACCCCACATGGACTACTACAGCGTCAGCTTCCGGCAGCTGTCTTAGAACGGTACGAAGCAGCCTTGTAATGTCTTGTACTCGTGCTCCAGCATATGAAGAAGCCATCTGGTTGAATAGCAGAGTTGAGTGTATTGTCCATAAGCTATGTCCTTGTAAAAACAAAGACACATCATTCCCTGATGTCCCTCTGCGATTGAAGCATTGCTCTGAGTTCACAGAGTTTATTTTTCAGCGATTGGACATTAACCATCAGGATACTAGGAAGAGGAGGCCCTGTAACCTTTCCTTCCTTTTCTTCGTTGCCAGCGTTGCCTTAAGTCATCTCGGCCAGGAGCAACAGGTAAGCTCTCTGTGCTGTGTGTGTGTGTGTATGTGTGCATTGGGGATAAGCTGGCTGTACCCACTGTAGCTTAGCCTTGCAGGATATGTCACCTTGTCTGAGACCTGATGTTACTGACACACCTGAGGCTCTTTCAAAAGCCCAGTTTGGAGAGAGTGATCAGAGATAGGGAGATATGGAAGGAGAGAGATAAAGAGCGAAAGAGAAAGAGGGCAGGAGAGGACAATAAAGACATATAGAGAGGGAGGGAGATAAAGAGAGAGAAAGAGAGAGAAGGAGAGAGACTCCACTCTCTACAATACAGTCCAGGCAGTGTTAGCCCCGCCCGGCCCATCAGTAATATCTCAGTGACATTATCACAGGCTGTGATCTGAGAACACTCTGGTTTTATGGACCTTTCAGAGGTGAGCTCCGCTCGCTGCTCCTTTACAGAAATGTTTATCGCTGGGTAGAAACAGTCTCTGGCCAAATGAACTAACAGAGTAGTAAACCATTCAGCAGACATCCTTTACAGAGTCCCAGGAAGAGAGGGGAGAGCAAAGAGAGGCAGAGAGAGAGCGAGAAAGAGAGAGGGAGAGAGTGCAGTCCCACAGTCAATTGTCTTCAGAGACTAACCCAGCCCCATGAGGCCAGAGACAGACAGTAAAACAGGGCTTTTATGGGCCAAGCAGCCAGTGACAGGGAGACAATGGCCTGGGCTGGCACCCAGACAGACTGAGCACACTTCAGACTTTGATTAGGATGTCCAGCAGTGGAAGCTCCTCAGAGAAGGAAGGGGAGGACCATCCTCCTCAGTGAATGTCATAAAAATGTAAATAGTGAAACATTAAAAGTGAACCTTTCTAAATATATTCACGTCACCAAATAATTTATTAAAATACACTGTTTTGCAATGAAGGTCTACAGTAGCATCAACAGCACTCTGTAGGACAGCTATCTTCTGTCCTCCTCTTGGTATATTGAGCTATCAGAGCTCTTGCAGAATGAACTGACATGTTGTCCACCCAATCAAACGATCAGAGAATGAATCTAGTACTGGAAGCATAAGCTACAGCTTGCTAGCACTGCAGCGCATAACATGTGGCGAGTAGTGGACTCAAAAAGACAATAGTTGAACAGTTAAGCAGAAGCAGTAGAGAGAGAGAGAGAGAGAGAGAGAGAGAGAGAGAGAGAGAGAGAGAGAGAGAGAGAGAGAGAGAGAGAGAGAGAGAGAGAGAGAGAGAGAGAGAGAGAGAGAGAGAGAGAGAGAGAGAGAGAGAGAGAGAGAGAGAGAGTTTTAAATCAATTAAAAACACAACTCCAATTCCTCCTCCACAGTAACTAAACACAACAGCCTCTGAATACCCCATATACTCAAAAACAGATCAATATTGTTGACAAGTTTATAATAGGCAAACTCAACCCTTAGTCTCGCTGCCAACATTCCCTCCAGCATTCCCACCACATCCACAGACCCTTGTCCCCGAATCCCGAATACTGTTCTTTCGGGTCTTCCATATCGCTAATTTTGCTGTCCCTAACACAAAATGAAGCAACACAACAACACCCTTTTGCCTGAACCTGTACTTTGGCCCAAATATATACAGTTGGGAAGAGAAAACCTCTCCCAACGTTGAGAACCAGTCAGTGATCAGGTCAATCATCCCGACCAACCTGGGACACAGTAAAAACAGGTGTGCCAGACTTTCAGACTCTGCACAGAATGGACACCCCTCCCCAACAGTAGGGTCCAGATGTACCAGATGCATGTTGGTGGCTATAGCTCCATGTATTATCCTCCATTGGAGGTCAGCTGTCCTCTTATCAATCGGCAGTTTGTATAATGAGCGCCAACAGCCTTTTCGGGAAGCACCTGGACCAAGCACACCCGCCCACCTCGTCGATTTTACCCCTTCCTGGGAAGAGGCATGGGACACCTTTACACATATTCTGTACATGGCCTTCTTTCCCACCTCCTTGAACTCCCCCAGCTCCGGGGTATGGAAGGAAAGCAGCATCCCCACGTCCTCCTCGAATGCCCCCACCGCAGCACTAACAATCAGCACAGGGAACACATAATCCAGACCCTCATTCCACCGATCAGAACTGGAAGTGTCAGTCACATAAAGACGATGACGATGACGATGAAGCACTGGCAAGGAGTCACAGACCTCAGCGACGACCTTCCTCAGTAGGCGAGATGATCGGATCCCTGCTCTTTCTCCCAGCTCCTCCAACGATCTGCTCCTGCTCCGCATCAGATGACCCAGCTTGGTGCACCCCACACCTAACAGGCATGAACGCAGGCTGGCTGAACCCAGAGCACGGGACTGGATGGCAGTGTTATAAAAAAGAGGCTCTTCAAAAAGCCACATCCCTGGTGGCGTGCAGGCCTTACGGGACTTGACAAGAACCCTCCAAGCCTGCATAACAGACTCATAAAATGGAGTCAGGCCAGTCAACTCACCCCCCTCCAGCTTTAAGGTGCTTGTCTAAGCCCAAACAGCCCGCTCTCCTCATCAGGGTGTAGGCTGTGTCGACCCAGCTAGAACCGTCACTGTACAACAGTCTCTGGGCTGCTTGAAGCCGGAAAGCCATGATCCTAGAGGAAATGTCCACCAGGCCTTGCCCACCCTCGTGCAGTGGCAGGTACAGGGCTGCAGCTTTGATCCAGTGTTGTCCAGACCAGAATAAATTGACAAGGGTCCTCTGAAGCTCTTGTATCAGACCCTTTGGTGGCTGCAAAATCATTAGTCTGTGCCACAGGGTAGAGGCAGGAAGATTATTAATTACCAGTACCCTTCCCCTATAAGACAACTGGGGTAGCACCCATTTCCATCTTGACAGTCTGGCACACACTTTCTCCACTACACCCTCCCAGTTCTTTTTCTGAAAGACATCAGAGCCTAGAAAAACCCCCAAAGTCTTCATCCCGTCTCTGCCCCACTGAAGCCCCCCTGGTAAACGTGGAGCGGACCCCGTCTGAAGCTGACCTGCCCACAGCGCTTCACTCTTTCCCCAATTGACTCTAGCTGAGGAGGCCCCCTCATACACCTTTAAAGCGTTTGAGAGCACCTTAACATCCTCAGCCCCTGTAATAAAAACTGTCACGTCATCTACATACGCAGACAGTGCTATCGTGGGTCCCTTCATTACACCTGGCACAGAGAAACCAGTAAGCTTCGCTCTTAAAAAACAAAGCATTGGTTCAATCGCCAGACTATATAACTGCCCTGAAATTGGGCATCCCTGCCTGATGCCCCTTTGGACAGGGATGGGGCAACTTAAACCACCCCCACCTTCACCATACACGAGGCCCCAGCATACAGTAAATTCATCC
This sequence comes from Salvelinus alpinus, assembly GCF_045679555.1. Classification (NCBI taxonomy): domain Eukaryota; kingdom Metazoa; phylum Chordata; class Actinopteri; order Salmoniformes; family Salmonidae; genus Salvelinus; species Salvelinus alpinus. The sequence goes on along the minus strand of NC_092105.1, from coordinate 24,946,807 downwards.
AAGACAAAAAAACATCCCCAAACCCAAAGGCTATCATTGTTTTAAACAAGTACTGGTGGTCCACGCGGTCAAAAGCCTTCTCCTGATCCAAAGAAAGTAAACCCACATTTACATCAGACAGTTTACAAATGTCTAAAACATCTCTTATCAGAAATAAGTTGTCAACAATAGAGCGATGAGGTACACAGTAGGACTGGTCCTTGTGGACCAACAATCCCAGATACTCTTTCAACCTGTTTGAGAGACATTTAGAAACAATTTTGTATTCTGCGCACAGCAAAGCAACAGGTCTCCAATTTTTTATGAGAGCCAAATCCCCCTTTTTTGGCAACAGTGAAAGCACCGCACGTTGACAGGATACAGGAAGAGAACCCTCATGAAAAGATTCACACACCACTTCATAAAAATCCTCCCCAATAGACCCCCAAAAGTGCTTATAGAACTCAGATGGTAAACCATCAATGCCAGGGGCTCGGCCTGCTGAGAGCTGCATAACTGCTGTGGACAGCTCTTGCAGTGTAATGTCAGAGTCCAAAGCAGCTCTCTGCTCAGGTCCCAATTGAGGAAGACCGTGTAACAACTGTTCAGTACACAGAGTCACAATCCTCCGCCTTATAGAGGGCAGAGTAGAAATCCACGGCATGTTGACGCATTTCACTGTCATCCGTGGTCACCTTCCCATCAGGGAGACGAAGGCAGACCATCTGTTTACGTTGTAATGTCGACTGTCCAAGGTTAAAAAAAAGCACTAGGAGCATCCATATCCTTGAGGGAAGCGAAACGAGACCTAATCAAGGCACCTTTCACTCTTTCATGCAGAAACGACCTCAGTTCATGTCTCTTGTCCTGTAAGTTCATGACTAGTCCAGGGTCGTTCTGAGTGAGCAGCTTCAATACAATTGATTTGATGTCCTGTTCAAGGGCCTTGATAGTCTCTTTAACTTCAATTTGAGACAGAGCAGTATACTGTACAAAATAATCGTATTTGGGCCTTCCCAACATCCCACCATTGTCTCAAGGACTCAAAATTCCCTTTTTTTAACCCTCTATTTTTCCCAAAACAACAAAAACCTTTCACAAAACTTGACATCATGTAACAATTTAACATTAAAATACCAGTAAGGTGATGACCTTCGTGGACAGGACAAGTGAATATCAACAGTAACAATATTTTTTTAATTTTTTTATTTCACCTTTATTTAACCAGGTAGGCTAGTTGAGAACAAGTTCTCATTTGCAACTGCGACCTGGCCAAGATAAAGCATAGCAGTGTGAACAGACAACACAGAGTTACACATGGAGTAAACATGTAAATAGTAAAGTAAATAGTAAAGTAAATATGATGATCAGAGAAACCCACAGGAGTAATGGCACACCTTCCAACCCTACTACAGTATTGATCAGATACGTACAACCTGTCTAACCTTGCTGCACTGACACGACCTTCATTAACCTTTATCCATGTGTACTGCCTAACTTTTGCATTCCTTACTCTCCACACATCAGAAAGCTCAAACTCAGTTAATAGGCCAGACAGGAAAGTGGCTGACCGCAGGTGAGGAGATGCCCACTACGAGTAATGGGGTACAGGAGGGGGTTCATGTGGAGCTAGGCTCTCAGGTAGTGGAGGAGATGCCCACTACGAGTAATGGGGTACAGGAGGGGGTTCATGTGGAGCTAGGCTCTCAGGTAGTGGAGGAGATGCCCACCACGAGTAATGGGGTTCAGGTGGGGCTAGTCTCCCAGGTAGTGGAGGAGATGCCTGGTACGAGTGATGGGGTGCAAATGGGGAGTGTTGAAAGGGATGTGGTAGAGGGGAGTCAGTGGTCTGTGGCCTCAGCTGAGGAGGATCAGGAGAAGGAAATGGATATCTCTTTTGATATGATAGCAGCTGGTGAGGACTCAATTTATGATCTAGAGGTAAATGGTTTTCTGGATCAGACTTTTGGGAAATCTGTCAAATTGGCAGAATAGTTTGATGTTGATAAGTTTGTGAGGTCAGCTGTGATGTTACAGAATTTTGCTACACCCGCTAAACACGTGTATGCGACCAATACAATATGATTTGATTTTCAATTCCATTTTTGGTCAGCGTTCAGTGCAAATATATAATCCTGAAGTGCAACAGTGTTTGTGTATGATTTCAAGTGTGTGCAAGATAAGGAATGGTGAACGGTCCTTCTCAGGCCTCCTACTGCAGCCCTCTCCTCCTGCAGTCCTAACCTGCTGCAGAACAGAGCAGCCCCTCTCCCTCCCTCCCTCCCTCCCTCCCTCCCTCCCTCCCTCCCTCCCTCCCTCCCTCCCTACCTCCCTCCCTCCCTCCCTCTCTCTCCCTCCCTCCCTCACTTAAAGCCTTCATTATCTGCTGGTTAATTATCTAATGTGGAGCCTGGATGTCATTTACCTCCTAGGAAGAAGAATGGGATGCAGCAGTGTGCTTGGATTCCTAATGGCACAAACAAAGTTAATGAACACTTAATAAGGTGTTATGAAGATTGTTGTTGTGCTTCGACCCAACTTTCCCTTCCACATGATGGACGCCCAACGAGAACTTTAACACCCCCCCCCCCACACACACACACACACACACAGTGTTAAATCACACTGAATGATCTTCGCTAGAGGTCTCATTAGCATAAAAAACATCTCTCTGAAATAAACAACCTCTGAGCAACGCCAGAAGAACACAACAAACAACGCTGGAGATAATGACAACATGACAGGCCTCAACACTGGAGAGGCTCCCTCACTCCAACTGCAACACTGTTTAATCCATCACCTTAACTGTGATGACACTTTACACTGTGATCTTCTGTACACTTTATTGTACTTGAACTCTCACATCATATGAATATTTTTATACCACTAATCAGATGTATGTCTAAGTATGTCTACATCTGTAGATGTACAAGCCATAGATTGCACTGACAAAGCACATCATTCAGCAGCAGATGCAAAAAAGCATTTGTGACTGCGAACGCAGCGGTGTGAGTTTCTCTGGCTGCTGTCTGCTGTCTAAGGAACACTAGGCTGTTCTTGAACGTTTCTCAGAGACACACGGGACCATTAGGAGAGAGAAGAGCTCAATTTGTTGGCAGAATGATAATAGCAGAGGAACAAAGCTTCGACAACCCCTTCATGACAATCTCTAAGAGCTTCAAACACACTGTTCAAAGGTTGTTATACAGTATAAAGCCAGGGATATTTAGTCTGTCCTCAGAACATAGTCAACTCTCATTCTTTATGTTCCTGCTCCCACTTTATGTCTGCTCTGTTTTAGTTAAGAGAAAAGGAACAGGAATTAACATGAGATCAGAGCGATGAGAGTCTCGCTGTAGCAGACTGACGTTTTTAGAGCCAGCAACAGTAGCCTAGCAGTCTAAATGTGGAAAGGAACGTGGGCTGTGTGTGTGTGTGTGTGTGTGTGTGTGTGTGTGTGTGTGTGTGTGTGTGTGTGTGTGTGTGTGTGTGTGTGTGTGTGTGTGTGTGCACGTGTGTGTGTGTGTGTGGACGTGTGTGTGTGTGGACGTGTGTGTGCACGTGTGTGTGTGTGTGTGCACGTGTGTGTGTGTGCACGTGTGTGTGTGTGCACGTGTGTGTACGTGTGTGTGTGTGTGTGCACGTGTGTGTGTGTGCACGTGTGTGTGTGTGTGTGTGTGTGTGTGTGTGTGTGTGTGTGTGTGTGTGTGTGTGTGTGTGTGTGTGTGTGTGTGTGTGTGTGTGTGTGTGTGTGTGTGTGTGTGTGTGTGTGTATGTGAGTGAGACTGATTGCTGTAGTGTGCAAAAGCGCCAGACTGTCACAGATTTTATTAACACTTCTCTACTGATATGACGGGTTCTAACACTCAAATGGAAAATTACAACTTACTTCAAAGACTGTGCTATATGATTACATCGATACATCTACTGTGAAGATACAGTAATTGCTCATTAGCATTTTGAGAGTTAATCTTTGAAATACCAGTTAGTGAGAATAACATGTAAATCTGTTAAACTTCTGTGAAAGTGTACCACTCATATTTCCTGAAATAAACTACTGATCTAAACGCTCCATATATGTCCAAAATAACACTGTCCTATTCAGAAATTAGTCAAAAGTGCTTAGCTGGGAGAAAGTTGGTTTGAATTGTAATCATGTTGGATGATAAAATGCTGGTTCATAAGACTAGCAGGCAGCAGGCAGTAGTATAGGAGAATGAGAGCCATATCGTCTTATGAATGATCTGATCTGATTAGAAACACACCACAAACACTCAGCATCAGCAACACATACTCATATTGAAATACAGAAACCTAGTTATTTTCCTATTCCTCAGCTAAGCTTGGTTATTACAGTACACCAGGTCATACCTGAATATACATGTGAACCAAAATAAACACATTACTGCCAGGATTAGTCCAGGTTCTAGTCAATCCTCATTAAACTCCCCCCTCACCTCCACCCTCCCCCAGCCACACCATGCTGAAAAGTCCATTTGAATTCCCATCTGCATGCAGCACATTGAAATGAATGGTTGGTGGGTCAGGTAAACTGGAGTGGTCTTCCTGGTGCCAAATCACACCATGCTGAAGCAATTATACAGCAGCCCTTGGTTGGGCCCGTACACAAACAGCTTGTACCGCCGCCCGCCCCTGCCCACTCTGCCAAAGCCATTTCATTCTCAGGCAACACGTTCATTAGCAACCAACTTAAAGGGAAAATGCACCCAAAAACAGTAATTACTATAATTTACAGTGTTAAGAGAACAATAGTTTTATTTTGTTGTTATAATAAGGTTGGTAGCAACATCTGAAAATCGTTGTGAAAATCTGTTGCAGCTCAAGTCTACTACAAAACCCACAATGCAATGCTCTCTCTATGGGCTGGATGGCTAGCTAAATAGCAAATAGCAAATGTAGCTACACACAATAATACCAAAGTCAGTATCATGATGTGATGTAGCTAGGTAGCTGTAAAATCACGTAAACACACTGCACTATCAATTTAAGAGTCTACAATCTCACCATGTTCAACCTGCAGATTGATGTGCCTTGCAGAGCGAAGTCTGACATTCGCAACAGCCATGCAACATGCAATGCACCCTGGACTGAGAAGGCAAACAAATAAGACAAATGTGGTGGTCCTTCTGTTAAATTACACATTTCTCGAGGTAGGAATATCGCAAAAATATGATCAATGGCTAATTCGAGAGAAGACAACCTTTCATGTTATGACATCGGCCAGTATTGAAATCTGACATGTATGATAGATGTTTTCGCAATTTAAAAGTCGTATTTCTATTAACTTCCGATGTAGTGAGAGTGGCATTATTGCAATTAGGGCTGTTACGGTGACCGTATTACCCCCACACCGGAGGTCACGAGTCATGATGGCAGTCAAATTCCACGTGACCGTTTAGTTACGGTAATTAGGCTTCTCCAAGCTCTGATGCTGCTTATGGTCATTAGTAGCCTACCAAACTTGCTAACTGCCTGGTACTCAGTACTCTATCATCCCTCTAATCACTCTAACATCAATGCGAATGCAATTGAAAATCGAATCAAACACTTCATGAGAGCCCATGAACTCATGTTGCGCAACATTTCTATAGGCTACGCAATTGCGTGAGAAAACAGAGTGATGGCCTCTATTAAAAAGAGGAGGCTCCCATCAGCTTTCTATTTCATTTTTTTTTATTTCACTTTTTATTTCTCAACTTTCCTAATATTAAGCGCATTGCTTCTCTTTACAACAGGAGTACAACCTACCTGGCTGGCATGATAATGAACCACGGGAAAATCGTCCTCCATTTGCTATTTAAGTGCATTGATGACGTATTTTCCCCCCTGCCCCTGTTTCGAGACAAAACAAATTACACACATATATTATTTAGTATATGTAAAGACAAGGTTAAATCAAGAAGAGTCTGATGGGTCACCATATTAGCCTATCACTTGTGAATGATATATTATCACTTGTAAAGGATGCCCAGCTTAACGCAAGAACTGGCGTCATTTTCAAATCTTAGTCGTACACATCATGTGGCCTAGCCCATAGGCCTGTATGTTTTGATAAGGTTTTGATAAGTGACCAAGTGTAACGGATGTCTTGTGTTGAATGAGCGGACCAAGGCGCAGCGGGTGATGAATACATAATGAATATTTATTAACAGAACGACGAAACACGAAATAACACTTGTATAGTACAAAATAACAAAACGACGTAGACTGACCTAAAACATGAGAACTTACATATACACGAAGAACGCACAAACAGGTACAGACTACAAACAAACGCTACAGTCCCGTGTGGTACGAACATACATACAGACACGGAAGACAATCACCCACAAACAAACAGTGAGAACATCCTACCTTAATATGGTTCTCAAACAGAGGAAACGTCAAACACCTGCCTCTAATTGAGAACCATATCAGGCAACACATTAAACCCAACATAGAAAAACAAAACATAGAATGCCCACCCCAACTCACGCCCTGACCAACTAAACACATACAAAAACAAGAGAAAACAGGTCAGGAACGTGACATAACCCCCCCCTCAAGGTGCGAACTCTGGGCGCACCAGCATAAAGTCTAGGGGAGGGTCTGGGTGGGCATCTGTCCACGGTGGCGGCTCAGGCTCTGGGCGTGGTCCCCACCCCACCATAGTCAATCCCCGCTTTTGTAGCCTCCTCCCAATGACCACCCTCCAATTTAACCCCACTGGATTAAGGGGCAGCACCGGACTAAGGGGCAGCACCGGAATGAGGGGAAGCTCCGGACTAAGGGGCAGCTCCGGACTGAGGGACGGCAGCTCCGGACTGAGGGACGGCAGCTCCGGACTGACTGACGGATCTGGCTGCTCATGGCTGGCTGACGGCTCTGGCTGCTCATGGCTGGCTGACGGATCTGGCTGCTCATGGCTGGCTGACGGCTCTGGCTGCTCATGGCTGGCTGACGGCTCTGGCTGCTCATGGCTGGCTGACGGCTCTGGCTGCTCATGGCTGGCTGACGGCTCTGGCTGCTCATGGCTGGCTGACAGCTCTGGCTGCTCATGGCTGACTGACGGCTCTGGCTGCCCCTGTCTGGCGGAAGGCTCTGGCTGCTCCTGTCTGGCGGAAGGCTCTGGCTGCTCCTGTCTGGCGGAAGGCTCTGGCTGCTCCTGTCTGGCGGAAGGCTCTGGCTGCTCCTGTCTGGCGGAAGGCTCTGGCTGCTCCTGTCTGGCGGAAGGCTCTGGCGGCTCCTGTCTGGCGGAAGGCTCTGGCGGCTCCTGTCTGGCGGAAGGCTCTAGCGGCTCCTGTCTGGCGGAAGGCTCTAGCGGCTCCTGTCTGGTGGACGGCTCTAGCGGCTCCTGACTGACGGGCGGCTCTGAAGGCTCGGGACAGACGGGCGGCTTTGACGGCTCGGGACAGACGGGCAGCTCTGACGGCTCGGGACAGACGGGCAGCTCTGACGGCTCGGGACAGACGGGCAGCTCTGACGGCTCGGGACAGACGGGCAGCTCTGACGGCTCGGGACAGACGGGCAGCTCTGACGGCTCGGGACAGACGGGCAGCTCTGACGGCTCGGGACAGACGGGCAGCTCTGACGGTGCTTGGCAGACGGGCAGCTCTGACGGTGCTTGGCAGACGGGCAGCTCAGACGGCGTTGGGCAGACGGCAGACTCTGGCCGGCTGAGGCGCACTGTATGCCTGGTGCGTAGTGCCGGAACTGGAGGTACCGGGCTAAGGACACGCACCTTCAGGCTAGTGCGGGGAGCAGCAACAGGACGCACAGGACTCTGGAGACGCACAGGAGGCTTGGTGCGTGGTGTAGGCACTGGTGGTAATGGGCTGGAGACACGAACCACAGGGCTAGTGCGTGGAGGAGGAACAGGGCTCTGGAGACGCACAGGAGGCTTGGTGCGTGGTGCCGGAACTGGTGGTACCGGGCTGAAGACACGCACCATAGGGCTAGTGCGTGGAGGAGGAACAGGGCTCTGGATACGCACAGGAAGCCTGGTGCGTGGTGTAGGCACTAGTGGTACTGGGCTGGGGCGGGGAGGTGGCGCCGGAAATACCGGACCGTGCAGGCGTACTGGCTCCCTTGAGCACTGAGCCTGCCCAACCTTACCTGGTTGTATTCTCCCCGTAGCCCGACCAGTGGGGGGGGGGGGGGAATAACCCGCACTGGGCTATGTAGGCGAACCGGGGACACCATGCGTAAGGCTGGTGCCATGTATGCCGGCCCGAGGAGACGCACTGGTGGCCAGATGCGTTGGGCCGGCTTCATGACATCCGGCTCAATACTCAATCTAGCCCTGCCAGTGCGGGGAGGTGGAATAACCCGCACCGGGCTAAGAACACGTACAGGAGACACTGTGCGCTTTACCGCATAACACGGTGTCTGCCCGTACTCTCGCTCTCCACGGTAAGCTCGGGGAGTTGGCGCAGGTCTCCTACCTGACTTCGCCACACTCCCTTGTAGCCCGCCCCCAATAAATTTTTGGGCTTGACTCACAGGCTTCCGTGCTAGCCGCGTACCCTCATAACGCCGGTTCCTCTCTCCGGTTGCCTCTGCTCTCCTAATTGCCTCCAGCTGTTCCCATGGAAGGCGATCTCTACCAGCCAGGATCTCCTCCCATGTGTAGCAACCCTTGCCGTCCAAAACGTCCTCCCATGTCCATAAATCCTGTGTAGGTGGGTTCTGTTGCTGTTTCACACGCTGCTTGGTCCTTTTGGGGTGGGTGATTCTGTAACGGACTTCTTGTGTTGAATGAGCGGACCAAGGCGCAGCGGGTGATGAATACATAATGAATATTTATTAACAGAACGACGAAACACGAAATAACACTTGAATAGTACAAAATAACAAAACGACGTAGACTGACCTAAAACATGAGAACTTAGATATACACGAAGAACGCACGAACAGGTACAGACTACAAACAAACGCTACAGTCCCGTGTGGTACGAACATACATACAGACACGGAAGACAATCACCCACAAACAAACAGTGAGAACATCCTACCTTAATATGGTTCTCAATCAGAGGAAACGTCAAACACCTGCCTCTAATTGAGAACCATATCAGGCAACACATTAAACCCAACATAGAAACACAAAACATAGAATGCCCACCCCAACTCACGCCCTGACCAACTAAACACATACTAAAACAAGAGAAAACAGGTCAGGAACGTGACACCAAGTAACTTCTTAAAATTAAGCACATTAATCCGCTTTACAACGGGTGTAGATCCTAACTGGCAAACATATGAGTTTCAAGTTTGGAGAAGATATTTTTCACCCAAAAAATGCACCTTCATAATAAAAGCATTACATACATAATCGCATTTGCGGTCACTTTTGAGAATGGTGTTTTCCTGCTAATGCAACGTTCAAGCTTATAGCCTACTGCCGTGTGCGCATTGCTGCACTTATAATGTGAAGAAATATCCTAATTGTTTATCAACATTTTAAGCTAAACGTTCTGATCTGTTGCATCAACCTCATTGCTTAAAAACATTTTTGGGATGCTAGTGGTTGTATTAATTTTGGATCTATCGCATTCCACAACTGTTGCAGACTACGTTTGGAATATTTATTTCTTGCACAGAATAGAAAAGGTCAACTTTTGTACTATGGGGGATAGTAGATTGACATAGGCAAATTTTTTTGCTGTTCGTTAGGCCTACTCATCTTGTTGGCTGACAAAAAGTAAATGTGGACAGTTCTTCCAATATCTTCAATATGCACCTCGGAATTGGATAAGGACGTGCACAATTGCATCCCGATGTGTATGTCTTCACTTGTAGTCTGTGAGAAAGACCTGATCAGGTGAAGGTGATGGAGAGCCATGTGAGTGAGAGGTGCTTCGGAGCATGCAGCCGGGAGAAGTGAATTATGATGATTACTGTATATTCAGCCCAAGTGCACAACTGCCACTGGGCGCAAAAGGCATACATTTTTTAGGGGGCATTAGGGCCACACAAAGGGGATGCCCCCTGGAAATTTGAGGCAATTGTCAAATTGTGAATGAGAGACTGATGAATTGGGTACAGCCTGCGCAAAAAAACAAAGCAGACCTCATGCCTTTCATGCAACTTTTTTCAAATCATCATTAGATTCGCATCATGCTGCCTTACAATGTATTAAAAATCAAAACATATAGCCCGGTGATTTGTATCACAACAAAACTTACATAAATAACTCTAAATTAAGCACATACAGTGCATTCAGAAAGTGTTCAGATCTCTTGACTTTTTCCACATTTTGTTAAGTTACTGCCTTGATTTTCCCTAATCAAGCTGCACAAAATACCCCATAATGACAAGGCAAAAACAGGTTTTTAGAAATGTTTGCAGAAGTATATATATACACTGCTCAAAAAAATAAAGGGAACACTAAAATAACACATTCTAGATCTGAATGAATGAAATATTCTTATTAAATACTTTTTTCTTTACATAGTTGAATGTGCTGACAACAAAATCACACAAAAATTATCAATGTAAATCAAATGTATCAACCCATGGAGGTCTGGATTTGGAGTCACACTCAAAATTAAAGTGGAAAACCACACTACAGGCTGATCCAACTTTGATGTAATGTCCTTAAAACAAGTCAAAATGAGGCTCAGTGGTGTGTGTGGCCTCCACGTGCCTGTATGACCTCCCTACAACGCCTGGGCATGCTCCTGATGAGGTGGCGGATGGTCTCCTGAGGGATCTCCTCTCAGACCTGGACTAAAGCATCCGCCAACTCCTGGACAGTCTGTGGTGCAACGTGACGTTGGTGGATGGAGCGAGACATGTTGTCCCAGATGTGCTCAATTGGATTCAGGTCTGGGGAACGGGCGGGCCAGTCCATAGCATCAATGCCTTCCTCTTGCAGGAACTGCTGACACACTCCAGCCACATGAGGTCTAGCATTGTCTTGCATTAGGAGGAACCCAGGGCCAACCGCACCAGCATATGGTCTCACAAGGGGTCTGAAGATCTCATCTCGGTACCTAATGGCAGTCAGGCTACCTCTGGCGAGCACATGGAGGGCTGTGCGGCCCCCCAAAGATATGCCACCCCACACCATGACTGACCCACCGCCAAACCGGTCATGCTGGAGGATGTTGCAGGCAGCAGAACGTTCTCCACGGCGTCTCCAGACTCTGTCACGTCTGTCACATGTGCGTGTGAACCTGCTTTCATCTGTGAAGAGCACAGGGCGCCAGTGGCGAATTTGCCAATCTTGGTGTTCTCTGGCAAATGCCAAACGTCCTGCACGGTGTTGGGCTGTAAGCACAACCCCCACCTGTGGACGTCGGGCCCTCATACCACCCTCATGGAGTCTGTTTCTGACCCTTTGAGCAGACACATGCACATTTGTGTCCTGCTGGAGGTCATTTTGCAGGGCTCTGGCAGTGCTTCTCCTGCACCTCCTTGCACAAAGGCGGAGGTAGCGGTCCTGCTGCTGGGTTGTTGCCCTCCTACGGCCTCCTCCACGTCTCCTGATGTACTGGCCTGTCTCCTGGTAGCGCCTCCATGCTCTGGACACTACGCTGACAGACACAGCAAACCTTCTTGCCACAGCTCGCATTGATGTGCCATCCTGGATGAGCTGCACTACCTGAGCCACTTGTGTGGGTTGTAGACTCCGTCTCATGCTACCACTAGAGTGAAAGCACCGCCAGCATTCAAAAGTGACCAAAACATCAGCCAGGAAGCATAGGAACTGAGAAGTGGTCTGTGGTCACCACCTGCAGAACCACTCCTTTATTGGGGGTGTCTTGCTAATTGCCTATAATTTCCACCTTTTGTCTATTCCATTTGCACAACAGCATGTGACATTTATTGTCAATCAGTGTTGCTTCCTAAGTGGACAGTTTGATTTCACAGAAGTGTGATTGACTTGGAGTTACATTGTGTTGTTTAAGTGTTCCCTTTATTTTTTTGAGCAGTGTATATATATATATGAAATATCACATTTACATAAGTATTCAGACCCTTTACTCAGTACTTTGTTGAAGCATCTTTGGCAGTGATTACAGCCTCAAGTCTTCTTGGGTATCATGCTACAAGCTTGTCACCTGAATTGGGGGAGTTTCTTCCCTTCTTCTCTGCAGATCCTCTCAAGCTCTGCCAGGTTGGATGGGGAGTGTCACTGCTCAGGTATTTTCAGGTCTCTCCAGAGATGTTCGATCGGGTTCAGGTCCGGGCTTTGGCTGAGCCAGTCAAGGACATTCAGAGACTTGTCCCGAAGCCACTCCTGTGTTGTCTTGGCTGTGTATTAGGGTCGTTGTCCTGTTGTAAGGTGAACCTTCACCTCAAACTGAGGTCCTGAGCGCTCTGGAGCAAGTTTTCATCAAGGATCTCTCTGTACTTTGCTCCGTTCCTTCCCTTGATCATGACTAGTCTACCAGTACCTGCAGCTGAAAAACACCCCCACAGCATGATGCTACCACCACCATGCTTCAACGTAAGGATTGTGCCAGGTTTCCTCCAGACATGAGGCTTGGCATTCATGCCAAAGTGTTCAATCTTGGTTTCATCAAACCAGAGAATCTTGTTTCTCATGGTCTGGGAGTCTTTTATGTGCCTTTTGGCAAACTTCAAGCGGGCTGTCATGTGCCTTTTACTGAGGAGTGGCTTCCGTCAGGCCACTCTACCATAAAGGCCCGATTGGTTAAGTGCTGCAAAGATGGTTGTCCTACTGGACAACTCTAGCTCTGTCAGAGTGACCATCGGGTTCTTGGTCACATCCCTGACCAAGGCCCTTCTCCCATGATTGCTAGGTTTGGCCAAGTGGGAAGGTCTAGGAAGAGTCTTGGTGGTTCCAAAATTCTTTCAGTTAAGAATGATGGAGGCCACTGTGCTCTTGGGGACCTTCAATGCTGTAGAAATGTGTTGGTACTCTTCCCAGATCTGTGCCTCGACACAATCCTGTCTCGGAGCTCTACGGACAATTCTTTTGACCCCATGGCTTGGTTTTTGCTCTGACATGCACTGTCAACTGTGGGACCTTATATAGACAGGTGTGTGCCTTTACAAATCATGTCCAATCAATTTGAAGGGGTCTGAATACTTTCCGAATGCACTGTATTTTCTTGACAATCACCGGCTGACAAAATGTAATGACCACCACAGCTACGTCATACCGGACAAATTTCTGCCTGCTTGAAGGGCAATAGCTCAGAAACACATGAAAACAAGAAATGACCCCGGGAATCGATAGAACATCGCTCAGAGATGCACAAAAAATAATTGTTCCTTTAAGCGACAAGCCAGCTCCCTCCTTCTGCTATTTAAAGTATATAATTGCACGGTTATCCTGAATGCAGGCAATTAAATGGTAATACGTTTTATTGAATCCTGTTTAGCTGCTCTAATGATGGGAATTTGGGAAAAAAGTTTATAACTGTGACCAACGAATATTTAAATCAAACGTAGTTCCTCAGTAGACACACAGACGGATGGACGGACAGAGAGACAGACAGTATTTCATATTAAACATGCTCCTACTCTGTCATGCTGTTTGCTGTGATAACAGTCTCCATGCAGTCATTCACTCACAATAACACAATCAATATGTGACTCACTGGGCTACAATATGAAAGATGGGCCTGTGAAAGTGCTTGTGAAAAATGCTCCCTCAGAGAGATAGAGAGATGGATGGAATTCTACATAAAAAGAGTTGAAGGGAAAATAGATGTACAAAGTAAATGAGGACGAGTCATTAATAAAGACAACTCATGAATATGAATGTGGTAAATGTTAATTATTCTGAGGGGGAGATGGAGTGTCAACATTAACAGCTCTACTCTAATGGTGTGTTCACAGCTCTACTCTACTGGTGTGTTCACAGCTCTACTCTATTGGTGTGTTTAAAGCTCTACTCTACTGGTGTGTTCACAGTTCTACTCTACCGGTGTGTTCACAGCTCTACTCTACCGGTGTGGTCACAGCTCTACTCTACTGGTGTGTTTACAGCTATACTCTACTGGTGTGTTCACAGCTCTACTCTACTGGTGTGTTCACAGCTCTACTCTACCTGTGTGTTCACAGCTCTACTCTACTGGTGTGTTCACAGCTCTACTCTACTGGTGTGTTCACAGCTCTACTCTATTGGTGTGTTCACAGCTCTACTCTACCTGTGTGTTCACAGTTCTACTCTACCGGTGTGTTCACAGCTCTACTCTACCGGTGTGTTCACAGCTCTACTCTACCGGTGTGGTCACAGCTCTACTCTACCGGTGTGTTCACAGCTCTACTCTACTGGTGTGTTCACAGCTCTACTCTACGGGTGTGTTCACAGCTCTACTCTACTGGTGTGTTCACAGCTCTACTCTATTGGTGTGTTCACAGCTCTACTCTACCTGTGTGTTTAAAGCTCTACTCTACTGGTGTGTTCACAGTTCTACTCTACCGGTGTGTTCACAGCTCTACTCTACCGGTGTGGTCACAGCTCTACTCTACTGGTGTGTTCACAGCTCTACTCTACTGGTGTGTTCACAGCTCTACTCTACTGGTGTGTTCACAGCTCTACTCTACTGGTGTGTTCACAGCTCTACTCTACCTGTGTGTTTAAAGCTCTACTCTACTGGTGTGTTTAAAGCTCTACTCTACTGGTGTGTTCACAGTTCTACTCTACCGGTGTGTTCACAGCTCTACTCTACCGGTGTGGTCACAGCTCTACTCTACTGGTGTGTTCACAGCTCTACTCTACTGGTGTGTTCACAGCTCTACTCTACCGGTGTGTTCACAGCTCTACTCTACCGGTGTGTTCACAGCTCTACTCTACTGTCTACTGGTGTGTTCACAGCTCTACTCTACCGGTGTGTTCACAGCTCTACTCTACTGGTGTGTTCACAGCTCTACTCTACTGGTGTGTTCACAGCTCTACTCTATTGGTGTGTTCACAGCTCTACTCTACCTGTGTGTTCACAGCTCTACTCTACTGGTGTGTTCACAGCTCTACTCTACTGGTGTGTTCACAGCTCTACTCTACTGGTGTGTTCACAGCTCTACTCTATTGGTGTGTTCACAGCTCTACTCTACCTGTGTGTTTAAAGCTCTACTCTACTGGTGTGTTCACAGTTCTACTCTACCGGTGTGTTCACAGCTCTACTCTACCGGTGTGTTCACAGCTCTACTCTACCGGTGTGGTCACAGCTCTACTCTACCGGTGTGTTCACAGCTCTACTCTACTGGTGTGTTCACAGCTCTACTCTACCAGTGTGTTCACAGCTCTACTCTACGGGTGTGTTCACAGCTCTACTCTACGGGTGTGTTCACAGCTCTACTCTACTGGTGTGTTCACAGCTCTACTCTATTGGTGTGTTCACAGCTCTACTCTACCTGTGTGTTTAAAGCTCTACTCTACTGGTGTGTTCACAGTTCTACTCTACCGGTGTGTTCACAGCTCTACTCTACCGGTGTGGTCACAGCTCTACTCTACTGGTGTGTTCACAGCTCTACTCTACCGGTGTGTTCACAGCTCTACTCTACCGGTGTGTTCACAGCTCTACTCTACCGGTGTGTTCACAGCTCTACTCTACCGGTGTGGTCACAGCTCTACTCTACTGTTGTGTTCATGGCTTTACTCTACTGGTGTGTTCACAGCTCTACTCTACTGGTGTGTTCACAGCTCTACTCTACTGGTGTGTTCACAGCTCTACTCTACTGGTGTGTTCACAGCTCTACTCTACTGGTGTGTTCACAGCTCTACTCTACCTGTGTGTTTAAAGCTCTACTCTACTGGTGTGTTTAAAGCTCTACTCTACTGGTGTGTTCACAGTTCTACTCTACCGGTGTGTTCACAGCTCTACTCTACCGGTGTGGTCACAGCTCTACTCTACTGGTGTGTTCACAGCTCTACTCTACTGGTGTGTTCACAGCTCTACTCTACCGGTGTGTTCACAGCTCTACTCTACTGTCTACTGGTGTGTTCACAGCTCTACTCTACACGTGTGGTCACAGCTCTACTCTACTGGTGTGTTCACAGATCTACTCTACTGGTGTGTTCACAGCTCTACTCTACTGGTGTGTTCATAGCTCTACTCTACTGGTGTGTTCACAGCTCTACTCTACTGGTGTGCTCACAGTTCTACTCTACTGGTGTGTTCACAGCTCTACTCTACTGGTGTGTTCACAGTTCTACTCTACTGGTGTGTTCACAGCTCTACTCTACGGGTGTGTTCACAGCTCTACTCTACTGGTGTGTTCACAGCTCTACTCTACTGGTGTGTTCACAGCTCTCCTCTATTGGTGTGTTCACAGCTATACTCTACCTGTGTGTTTAAAGCTCTACTCTACTGGTGTGTTCACAGCTCCACTCTACCGGTGTGGTCACAGCTCTACTCTACCGGTGTGGTCACAGCTCTACTCTACTGGTGTGTTCACAGCTCTACTCTACTGGTGTGTTCACAGCTCTACTCTACTGGTGTGTTCACAGCTCTACTCTATTGGTGTGTTCACAGCTCTACTCTACCTGTGTGTTCACAGCTCTACTCTACTGGTGTGTTCACAGCTCTACTCTACTGGTGTGTTCACAGCTCTACTCTACTGGTGTGTTCACAGCTCTACTCTACCTGTGTGTTTAAAGCTCTACTCTACTGGTGTGTTCACAGTTCTACTCTACCGGTGTGTTCACAGCTCTACTCTACCGGTGTGGTCACAGCTCTACTCTACTGGTGTGTTCACAGCTCTACTCTACTGGTGTGTTCACAGCTCTACTCTACTGGTGTGTTCACAGCTCTACTCTACTGGTGTGTTCACAGCTCTACTCTACCTGTGTGTTTAAAGCTCTACTCTACTGGTGTGTTTAAAGCTCTACTCTACTGGTGTGTTCACAGTTCTACTCTACCGGTGTGTTCACAGCTCTACTCTACCGGTGTGGTCACAGCTCTACTCTACTGGTGTGTTCACAGCTCTACTCTACTGGTGTGTTCACAGCTCTACTCTACCGGTGTGTTCACAGCTCTACTCTACCGGTGTGTTCACAGCTCTACTCTACTGTCTACTGGTGTGTTCACAGCTCTACTCTACCGGTGTGTTCACAGCTCTACTCTACTGGTGTGTTCACAGCTCTACTCTACTGGTGTGTTCACAGCTCTACTCTATTGGTGTGTTCACAGCTCTACTCTACCTGTGTGTTCACAGCTCTACTCTACTGGTGTGTTCACAGCTCTACTCTACTGGTGTGTTCACAGCTCTACTCTACTGGTGTGTTCACAGCTCTACTCTATTGGTGTGTTCACAGCTCTACTCTACCTGTGTGTTTAAAGCTCTACTCTACTGGTGTGTTCACAGTTCTACTCTACCGGTGTGTTCACAGCTCTACTCTACCGGTGTGTTCACAGCTCTACTCTACCGGTGTGGTCACAGCTCTACTCTACCGGTGTGTTCACAGCTCTACTCTACTGGTGTGTTCACAGCTCTACTCTACCAGTGTGTTCACAGCTCTACTCTACGGGTGTGTTCACAGCTCTACTCTACGGGTGTGTTCACAGCTCTACTCTACTGGTGTGTTCACAGCTCTACTCTATTGGTGTGTTCACAGCTCTACTCTACCTGTGTGTTTAAAGCTCTACTCTACTGGTGTGTTCACAGTTCTACTCTACCGGTGTGTTCACAGCTCTACTCTACCGGTGTGGTCACAGCTCTACTCTACTGGTGTGTTCACAGCTCTACTCTACCGGTGTGTTCACAGCTCTACTCTACCGGTGTGTTCACAGCTCTACTCTACCGGTGTGTTCACAGCTCTACTCTACCGGTGTGGTCACAGCTCTACTCTACTGTTGTGTTCATGGCTTTACTCTACTGGTGTGTTCACAGCTCTACTCTACTGGTGTGTTCACAGCTCTACTCTACTGGTGTGTTCACAGCTCTACTCTACTGGTGTGTTCACAGCTCTACTCTACTGGTGTGTTCACAGCTCTACTCTACCTGTGTGTTTAAAGCTCTACTCTACTGGTGTGTTTAAAGCTCTACTCTACTGGTGTGTTCACAGTTCTACTCTACCGGTGTGTTCACAGCTCTACTCTACCGGTGTGGTCACAGCTCTACTCTACTGGTGTGTTCACAGCTCTACTCTACTGGTGTGTTCACAGCTCTACTCTACCGGTGTGTTCACAGCTCTACTCTACTGTCTACTGGTGTGTTCACAGCTCTACTCTACCGGTGTGGTCACAGCTCTACTCTACTGGTGTGTTCACAGATCTACTCTACTGGTGTGTTCACAGCTCTACTCTACTGGTGTGTTCATAGCTCTACTCTACTGGTGTGTTCACAGCTCTACTCTACTGGTGTGGTCACAGTTCTACTCTACTGGTGTGTTCACAGCTCTACTCTACTGGTGTGTTCACAGTTCTACTCTACTGGTGTGTTCACAGCTCTACTCTACGGGTGTGTTCACAGCTCTACTCTACTGGTGTGTTCACAGCTCTACTCTACTGGTGTGTTCACAGCTCTCCTCTATTGGTGTGTTCACAGCTATACTCTACCTGTGTGTTTAAAGCTCTACTCTACTGGTGTGTTCACAGCTCCACTCTACCGGTGTGGTCACAGCTCTACTCTACCGGTGTGGTCACAGCTCTACTCTACTGGTGTGTTCACAGCTCTACTCTACTGGTGTGTTCACAGCTCTACTCTACTGGTGTGTTCACAGCTCTACTCTATTGGTGTGTTCACAGCTCTACTCTACCTGTGTGTTCACAGCTCTACTCTACTGGTGTGTTCACAGCTCTACTCTACTGGTGTGTTCACAGCTCTACTCTACTGGTGTGTTCACAGCTCTACTCTATTGGTGTGTTCACAGCTCTACTCTACCTGTGTGTTTAAAGCTCTACTCTACTGGTGTGTTCACAGTTCTACTCTACCGGTGTGTTCACAGCTCTACTCTACCGGTGTGTTCACAGCTCTACTCTACCGGTGTGGTCACAGCTCTACTCTACCGGTGTGTTCACAGCTCTACTCTACTGGTGTGTTCACAGCTCTACTCTACCAGTGTGTTCACAGCTCTACTCTACGGGTGTGTTCACAGCTCTACTCTACGGGTGTGTTCACAGCTCTACTCTACTGGTGTGTTCACAGCTCTACTCTATTGGTGTGTTCACAGCTCTACTCTACCTGTGTGTTTAAAGCTCTACTCTACTGGTGTGTTCACAGTTCTACTCTACCGGTGTGTTCACAGCTCTACTCTACCGGTGTGGTCACAGCTCTACTCTACTGGTGTGTTCACAGCTCTACTCTACCGGTGTGTTCACAGCTCTACTCTACCGGTGTGTTCACAGCTCTACTCTACCGGTGTGTTCACAGCTCTACTCTACCGGTGTGGTCACAGCTCTACTCTACTGTTGTGTTCATGGCTTTACTCTACTGGTGTGTTCACAGCTCTACTCTACTGGTGTGTTCACAGCTCTACTCTACTGGTGTGTTCACAGCTCTACTCTACTGGTGTGTTCACAGCTCTACTCTACTGGTGTGTTCACAGCTCTACTCTACCTGTGTGTTTAAAGCTCTACTCTACTGGTGTGTTTAAAGCTCTACTCTACTGGTGTGTTCACAGTTCTACTCTACCGGTGTGTTCACAGCTCTACTCTACCGGTGTGGTCACAGCTCTACTCTACTGGTGTGTTCACAGCTCTACTCTACTGGTGTGTTCACAGCTCTACTCTACCGGTGTGTTCACAGCTCTACTCTACTGGTGTGTTCACAGTTCTACTCTACTGGTGTGTTCACAGCTCTACTCTACGGGTGTGTTCACAGCTCTACTCTACTGGTGTGTTCACAGCTCTACTCTACTGGTGTGTTCACAGCTCTCCTCTATTGGTGTGTTCACAGCTATACTCTACCTGTGTGTTTAAAGCTCTACTCTACTGGTGTGTTCACAGCTCCACTCTACCGGTGTGGTCACAGCTCTACTCTACCGGTGTGGTCACAGCTCTACTCTACTGGTGTGTTCACAGCTCTACTCTACTGGTGTGTTCACAGCTCTACTCTACTGGTGTGTTCACAGCTCTAATCTACCGGTGTGTTCACAGCTCTACTCTACTGTCTACTGGTGTGTTCACAGGTCTACTCTACCGGTGTGGTCACAGCTCTACTCTACTGTTGTGTTCACAGCTCTACTCTACTGGTGTGGTCACAGCTCTACTCTACCGGTGTGTCCACAGCTATACTCTACCAGTGTGTTCACAGCTCTACTCTACCGGTGTGTTCACAGCTCTACTCTACCGGTGTGTTCACAGCTCTACTCTACCGGTGTGTTCACAGCTCTACTCTACTGGTGTGGTCACAGCTCTACTCTACCGGTGTGTCCACAGCTCTACTCTACCGGTGTGTTCACAGCTCTACTCTACTGGTGTGTTCACAGCTCTACTCTACTGGTGTGTTCACAGCTCTACTCTACTGGTGTGTTCACAGCTCTACTCTACTGGTGTGCTCACAGTTCTACTCTACTGGTGTGTTCACAGCTCTACTCTACTGGTGTGTTCACAGTTCTACTCTACTGGTGTGTTCACAGCTCTACTCTACGGGTGTGTTCATAGCTCTACTCTACTGGTGTGTTCACAGCTCTACTCTACTGGTGTGTTCACAGCTCTACTCTACTGGTGTGTTCACAGCTCCTCTCTAGTGGTGTGTTCACAGCTCTACTCTACTGGTGTGTTCACAGCTCTACTCTACTGGTGTGTTCATAGCTATACTCTACCTGTGTGTTTAAAGCTCTACTCTACTGGTGTGTTCACAGTTCCACTCTACCGGTGTGTTCACAGCTCCACTCTACCGGTGTGGTCACAGCTCTACTCTACCGGTGTGTTCACAGCTCTACTCTACTGGTGTGTTCACAGCTCTACTCTACTGGTGTGTTCACAGCTCTACTCTACCGGTGTGTTCACAGCTCTACTCTACTGGTGTGTTCACAGCTCTACTCTACTGGTGTGTTCACAGCTCTACTCTACTGGTGTGTTCACAGCTCTACTCTATTGGTGTGTTCACAGCTCTACTCTACTGGTGTGTTCACAGCTCTACTCTATTGGTGTGTTCACAGCTCTACTCTACCTGTGTGTTCACAGCTCTACTCTACTGGTGTGTTCACAGCTCTACTCTACTGGTGTGTTCACAGCTCTACTCTACTGGTGTGTTCACAGCTCTACTCTATTGGTGTGTTCACAGCTCTACTCTACCTGTGTGTTTAAAGCTCTACTCTACTGGTGTGTTCACAGTTCTACTCTACCGGTGTGTTCACAGCTCTACACTACCGGTGTGTTCACAGCTCTACTCTACCGGTGTGGTCACAGCTCTACTCTACCGGTGTGTTCACAGCTCTACTCTACTGGTGTGTTCACAGCTCTACTCTACCAGTGTGTTCACAGCTCTACTCTACGGGTGTGTTCACAGCTCTACTCTACTGGTGTGTTCACAGCTCTACTCTATTGGTGTGTTCACAGCTCTACTCTACCTGTGTGTTTAAAGCTCTACTCTACTGGTGTGTTCACAGTTCTACTCTACCGGTGTGTTCACAGCTCTACTCTACCGGTGTGGTCACAGCTCTACTCTACTGGTGTGTTCACAGCTCTACTCTAACAGTGTGTTCACAGCTCTACTCTACCGGTGTGTTCACAGCTCTACTCTACCGGTGTGTTTACAGCTCTACTCTACCGGTGTGGTCACAGCTCTACTCTACTGTTGTGTTCACAGCTCTACTCTACTGTTGTGTTCATGGCTTTACTCTACTGGTGTGTTCACAGCTCTACTCTACTGGTGTGTTCACAGCTCTACTCTACTGGTGTGTTCACAGCTCTACTCTACTGGTGTGTTCACAGCTCTACTCTACCTGTGTGTTTAAAGCTCTACTCTACTGGTGTGTTTAAAGCTCTACTCTACTGGTGTGTTCACAGTTCTACTCTACCGGTGTGTTCACAGCTCTACTCTACCGGTGTGGTCACAGCTCTACTCTACTGGTGTGTTCACAGCTCTACTCTACTGGTGTGTTCACAGCTCTACTCTACCGGTGTGTTCACAGCTCTACTCTACTGTCTACTGGTGTGTTCACAGCTCTACTCTACCGGTGTGGTCACAGCTCTACTCTACTGGTGTGTTCACAGCTCTACTCTACTGGTGTGTTCACAGCTCTACTCTACTGGTGTGTTCACAGCTCTACTCTATTGGTGTGTTCACAGCTCTACTCTACCTGTGTGTTCACAGCTCTACTCTACCTGTGTGTTTAAAGCTCTACTCTACTGGTGTGTTCACAGCTCCACTCTACCGGTGTGGTCACAGCTCTACTCTACCGGTGTGGTCACAGCTCTACTCTACTGGTGTGTTCACAGCTCTACTCTACTGGTGTGTTCACAGCTCTACTCTACTGGTGTGTTCACAGCTCTAATCTACCGGTGTGTTCACAGCTCTACTCTACTGTCTACTGGTGTGTTCACAGGTCTACTCTACCGGTGTGGTCACAGCTCTACTCTACTGTTGTGGTCACAGCTCTACTCTACTGGTGTGTTCACAGCTCTACTCTACTGGTGTGTTCACAGCTCTACTCTACTGGTGTGTTCACAGCTCTACTCTACCTGTGTGTTTAAAGCTCTACTCTACTGGTGTGTTTAAAGCTCTACTCTACTGGTGTGTTCACAGTTCTACTCTACCGGTGTGTTCACAGCTCTACTCTACCGGTGTGGTCACAGCTCTACTCTACTGGTGTGTTCACAGCTCTACTCTACTGGTGTGTTCACAGCTCTACTCTACCGGTGTGTTCACAGCTCTACTCTACTGTCTACTGGTGTGTTCACAGCTCTACTCTACCGGTGTGGTCACAGCTCTACTCTACTGGTGTGTTCACAGATCTACTCTACTGGTGTGTTCACAGCTCTACTCTACTGGTGTGTTCATAGCTCTACTCTACTGGTGTGTTCACAGCTCTACTCTACTGGTGTGCTCACAGTTCTACTCTACTGGTGTGTTCACAGCTCTACTCTACTGGTGTGTTCACAGTTCTACTCTACTGGTGTGTTCACAGCTCTACTCTACGGGTGTGTTCACAGCTCTACTCTACTGGTGTGTTCACAGCTCTACTCTACTGGTGTGTTCACAGCTCTCCTCTATTGGTGTGTTCACAGCTATACTCTACCTGTGTGTTTAAAGCTCTACTCTACTGGTGTGTTCACAGCTCCACTCTACCGGTGTGGTCACAGCTCTACTCTACCGGTGTGGTCACAGCTCTACTCTACTGGTGTGTTCACAGCTCTACTCTACTGGTGTGTTCACAGCTCTACTCTACTGGTGTGTTCACAGCTCTAATCTACCGGTGTGTTCACAGCTCTACTCTACTGTCTACTGGTGTGTTCACAGGTCTACTCTACCGGTGTGGTCACAGCTCTACTCTACTGTTGTGTTCACAGCTCTACTCTACTGATGTGTTCACAGCTCTACTCTATTGGTGTGTTCACAGCTATACTCTACCTGTGTGTTTAAAGCTCTACTCTACTGGTGTGTTCACAGTTCCACTCTACCGGTGTGTTCACAGCTCTACTCTACTGGTGTGGTCACAGCTCTACTCTACCGGTGTGTCCACAGCTATACTCTACCAGTGTGTTCACAGCTCTACTCTACCGGTGTGTTCACAGCTCTACTCTACCGGTGTGTTCACAGCTCTACTCTACCGGTGTGTTCACAGCTCTACTCTACTGGTGTGGTCACAGCTCTACTCTACCGGTGTGTCCACAGCTCTACTCTACCGGTGTGTTCACAGCTCTACTCTACTGGTGTGTTCACAGCTCTACTCTACTGGTGTGTTCACAGCTCTACTCTACTGGTGTGTTCACAGCTCTACTCTACTGGTGTGCTCACAGTTCTACTCTACTGGTGTGTTCACAGCTCTACTCTACTGGTGTGTTCACAGTTCTACTCTACTGGTGTGTTCACAGCTCTACTCTACGGGTGTGTTCATAGCTCTACTCTACTGGTGTGTTCACAGCTCTACTCTACTGGTGTGTTCACAGCTCTACTCTACTGGTGTGTTCACAGCTCCTCTCTAGTGGTGTGTTCACAGCTCTACTCTACTGGTGTGTTCACAGCTCTACTCTACTGGTGTGTTCATAGCTATACTCTACCTGTGTGTTTAAAGCTCTACTCTACTGGTGTGTTCACAGTTCCACTCTACCGGTGTGTTCACAGCTCCACTCTACCGGTGTGGTCACAGCTCTACTCTACCGGTGTGTTCACAGCTCTACTCTACTGGTGTGTTCACAGCTCTACTCTACTGGTGTGTTCACAGCTCTACTCTACCGGTGTGTTCACAGCTCTACTCTACTGGTGTGTTCACAGCTCTACTCTACTGGTGTGTTCACAGCTCTACTCTACTGGTGTGTTCACAGCTCTACTCTATTGGTGTGTTCACAGCTCTACTCTACTGGTGTGTTCACAGCTCTACTCTATTGGTGTGTTCACAGCTCTACTCTACCTGTGTGTTCACAGCTCTACTCTACTGGTGTGTTCACAGCTCTACTCTACTGGTGTGTTCACAGCTCTACTCTACTGGTGTGTTCACAGCTCTACTCTATTGGTGTGTTCACAGCTCTACTCTACCTGTGTGTTTAAAGCTCTACTCTACTGGTGTGTTCACAGTTCTACTCTACCGGTGTGTTCACAGCTCTACACTACCGGTGTGTTCACAGCTCTACTCTACCGGTGTGGTCACAGCTCTACTCTACTGTTGTGTTCACAGCTCTACTCTACTGTTGTGTTCATGGCTTTACTCTACTGGTGTGTTCACAGCTCTACTCTACTGGTGTGTTCACAGCTCTACTCTACTGGTGTGTTCACAGCTCTACTCTACTGGTGTGTTCACAGCTCTACTCTACCTGTGTGTTTAAAGCTCTACTCTACTGGTGTGTTTAAAGCTCTACTCTACTGGTGTGTTCACAGTTCTACTCTACCGGTGTGTTCACAGCTCTACTCTACCGGTGTGGTCACAGCTCTACTCTACTGGTGTGTTCACAGCTCTACTCTACTGGTGTGTTCACAGCTCTACTCTACCGGTGTGTTCACAGCTCTACTCTACTGTCTACTGGTGTGTTCACAGCTCTACTCTACCGGTGTGGTCACAGCTCTACTCTACTGGTGTGTTCACAGCTCTACTCTACTGGTGTGTTCACAGCTCTACTCTACTGGTGTGTTCACAGCTCTACTCTATTGGTGTGTTCACAGCTCTACTCTACCTGTGTGTTCACAGCTCTACTCTACCTGTGTGTTTAAAGCTCTACTCTACTGGTGTGTTCACAGCTCCACTCTACCGGTGTGGTCACAGCTCTACTCTACCGGTGTGGTCACAGCTCTACTCTACTGGTGTGTTCACAGCTCTACTCTACTGGTGTGTTCACAGCTCTACTCTACTGGTGTGTTCACAGCTCTAATCTACCGGTGTGTTCACAGCTCTACTCTACTGTCTACTGGTGTGTTCACAGGTCTACTCTACCGGTGTGGTCACAGCTCTACTCTACTGTTGTGGTCACAGCTCTACTCTACTGGTGTGTTCACAGCTCTACTCTACTGGTGTGTTCACAGCTCTACTCTACTGGTGTGTTCACAGCTCTACTCTACCTGTGTGTTTAAAGCTCTACTCTACTGGTGTGTTTAAAGCTCTACTCTACTGGTGTGTTCACAGTTCTACTCTACCGGTGTGTTCACAGCTCTACTCTACCGGTGTGGTCACAGCTCTACTCTACTGGTGTGTTCACAGCTCTACTCTACTGGTGTGTTCACAGCTCTACTCTACCTGTGTGTTTAAAGCTCTACTCTACTGGTGTGTTCACAGCTCCACTCTACCGGTGTGGTCACAGCTCTACTCTACCGGTGTGGTCACAGCTCTACTCTACTGGTGTGTTCACAGCTCTACTCTACTGGTGTGTTCACAGCTCTACTCTACTGGTGTGTTCACAGCTCTAATCTACCGGTGTGTTCACAGCTCTACTCTACTGTCTACTGGTGTGTTCACAGGTCTACTCTACCGGTGTGGTCACAGCTCTACTCTACTGTTGTGTTCACAGCTCTACTCTACTGATGTGTTCACAGCTCTACTCTATTGGTGTGTTCACAGCTATACTCTACCTGTGTGTTTAAAGCTCTACTCTACTGGTGTGTTCACAGTTCCACTCTACCGGTGTGTTCACAGCTCTACTCTACTGGTGTGGTCACAGCTCTACTCTACCGGTGTGTCCACAGCTATACTCTACCAGTGTGTTCACAGCTCTACTCTACCGGTGTGTTCACAGCTCTACTCTACCGGTGTGTTCACAGCTCTACTCTACCGGTGTGTTCACAGCTCTACTCTACTGGTGTGGTCACAGCTCTACTCTACCGGTGTGTCCACAGCTCTACTCTACCGGTGTGTTCACAGCTCTACTCTACTGGTGTGTTCACAGCTCTACTCTACTGGTGTGTTCACAGCTCTACTCTACTGGTGTGTTCACAGCTCTACTCTACTGGTGTGCTCACAGTTCTACTCTACTGGTGTGTTCACAGCTCTACTCTACTGGTGTGTTCACAGTTCTACTCTACTGGTGTGTTCACAGCTCTACTCTACGGGTGTGTTCATAGCTCTACTCTACTGGTGTGTTCACAGCTCTACTCTACTGGTGTGTTCACAGCTCTACTCTACTGGTGTGTTCACAGCTCCTCTCTAGTGGTGTGTTCACAGCTCTACTCTACTGGTGTGTTCACAGCTCTACTCTACTGGTGTGTTCATAGCTATACTCTACCTGTGTGTTTAAAGCTCTACTCTACTGGTGTGTTCACAGTTCCACTCTACCGGTGTGTTCACAGCTCCACTCTACCGGTGTGGTCACAGCTCTACTCTACCGGTGTGTTCACAGCTCTACTCTACTGGTGTGTTCACAGCTCTACTCTACTGGTGTGTTCACAGCTCTACTCTACCGGTGTGTTCACAGCTCTACTCTACTGGTGTGTTCACAGCTCTACTCTACTGGTGTGTTCACAGCTCTACTCTACTGGTGTGTTCACAGCTCTACTCTATTGGTGTGTTCACAGCTCTACTCTACTGGTGTGTTCACAGCTCTACTCTATTGGTGTGTTCACAGCTCTACTCTACCTGTGTGTTCACAGCTCTACTCTACTGGTGTGTTCACAGCTCTACTCTACTGGTGTGTTCACAGCTCTACTCTACTGGTGTGTTCACAGCTCTACTCTACTGGTGTGTTCACAGCTCCTCTCTACTGGTGTGTTCACAGCTCTACTCTACTGGTGTGTTCACAGCTCCTCTCTAGTGGTGTGTTCACAGCTCTACTCTACTGGTGTGTTCACAGCTCTACTCTACTGGTGTGTTCACAGCTCTACTCTATTGGTGTGTTCACAGCTCTACTCTACCTGTGTGTTCACAGCTCTACTCTACCTGTGTGTTTAAAGCTCTACTCTACTGGTGTGTTCACAGCTCCACTCTACCGGTGTGGTCACAGCTCTACTCTACCGGTGTGGTCACAGCTCTACTCTACTGGTGTGTTCACAGCTCTACTCTACTGGTGTGTTCACAGCTCTACTCTACTGGTGTGTTCACAGCTCTAATCTACCGGTGTGTTCACAGCTCTACTCTACTGTCTACTGGTGTGTTCACAGGTCTACTCTACCGGTGTGGTCACAGCTCTACTCTACTGTTGTGGTCACAGCTCTACTCTACTGGTGTGTTCACAGCTCTACTCTACTGGTGTGTTCACAGCTCTACTCTACTGGTGTGTTCACAGCTCTACTCTACCTGTGTGTTTAAAGCTCTACTCTACTGGTGTGTTTAAAGCTCTACTCTACTGGTGTGTTCACAGTTCTACTCTACCGGTGTGTTCACAGCTCTACTCTACCGGTGTGGTCACAGCTCTACTCTACTGGTGTGTTCACAGCTCTACTCTACTGGTGTGTTCACAGCTCTACTCTACCTGTGTGTTTAAAGCTCTACTCTACTGGTGTGTTCACAGCTCCACTCTACCGGTGTGGTCACAGCTCTACTCTACCGGTGTGGTCACAGCTCTACTCTACTGGTGTGTTCACAGCTCTACTCTACTGGTGTGTTCACAGCTCTACTCTACTGGTGTGTTCACAGCTCTAATCTACCGGTGTGTTCACAGCTCTACTCTACTGTCTACTGGTGTGTTCACAGGTCTACTCTACCGGTGTGGTCACAGCTCTACTCTACTGTTGTGTTCACAGCTCTACTCTACTGATGTGTTCACAGCTCTACTCTATTGGTGTGTTCACAGCTATACTCTACCTGTGTGTTTAAAGCTCTACTCTACTGGTGTGTTCACAGTTCCACTCTACCGGTGTGTTCACAGCTCTACTCTACTGGTGTGGTCACAGCTCTACTCTACCGGTGTGTCCACAGCTATACTCTACCAGTGTGTTCACAGCTCTACTCTACCGGTGTGTTCACAGCTCTACTCTACCGGTGTGTTCACAGCTCTACTCTACCGGTGTGTTCACAGCTCTACTCTACTGGTGTGGTCACAGCTCTACTCTACCGGTGTGTCCACAGCTCTACTCTACCGGTGTGTTCACAGCTCTACTCTACTGGTGTGTTCACAGCTCTACTCTACTGGTGTGTTCACAGCTCTACTCTACTGGTGTGTTCACAGCTCTACTCTACTGGTGTGCTCACAGTTCTACTCTACTGGTGTGTTCACAGCTCTACTCTACTGGTGTGTTCACAGTTCTACTCTACTGGTGTGTTCACAGCTCTACTCTACGGGTGTGTTCATAGCTCTACTCTACTGGTGTGTTCACAGCTCTACTCTACTGGTGTGTTCACAGCTCTACTCTACTGGTGTGTTCACAGCTCCTCTCTAGTGGTGTGTTCACAGCTCTACTCTACTGGTGTGTTCACAGCTCTACTCTACTGGTGTGTTCATAGCTCTACTCTACCTGTGTGTTTAAAGCTCTACTCTACTGGTGTGTTCACAGTTCCACTCTACCGGTGTGTTCACAGCTCCACTCTACCGGTGTGGTCACAGCTCTACTCTACCGGTGTGTTCACAGCTC
This sequence comes from Salvelinus alpinus, assembly GCF_045679555.1. Lineage (NCBI taxonomy): Eukaryota > Metazoa > Chordata > Actinopteri > Salmoniformes > Salmonidae > Salvelinus > Salvelinus alpinus. Next base: position 24,917,809 of record NC_092105.1, on the reverse strand, counting down.
TACTCTACTGGTGTGTTCACAGCTCTACTCTACTGGTGTGTTCACAGCTCTACTCTACCGGTGTGTTCACAGCTCTACTCTACTGGTGTGTTCACAGCTCTACTCTACTGGTGTGTTCACAGCTCTACTCCACTGGTGTGTTCACAGCTCTACTCTATTGGTGTGTTCACAGCTCTACTCTACTGGTGTGTTCACAGCTCTACTCTATTGGTGTGTTCACAGCTCTACTCTACCTGTGTGTTCACAGCTCTACTCTACTGGTGTGTTCACAGCTCTACTCTACTGGTGTGTTCACAGCTCTACTCTACTGGTGTGTTCACAGCTCTACTCTACTGGTGTGTTCACAGCTCCTCTCTACTGGTGTGTTCACAGCTCTACTCTACTGGTGTGTTCACAGCTCCTCTCTAGTGGTGTGTTCACAGCTCTACTCTACTGGTGTGTTCACAGCTCTACTCTACTGGTGTGTTCATAGCTATACTCTACCTGTGTGTTTAAAGCTCTACTCTACTGGTGTGTTCACAGTTCCACTCTACCGGTGTGTTCACAGCTCCACTCTACCGGTGTGGTCACAGCTCTACTCTACCGGTGTGTTCACAGCTCTACTCTACTGGTGTGTTCACAGCTCTACTCTACTGGTGTGTTCACAGCTCTACTCTACCGGTGTGTTCACAGCTCTACTCTACTGGTGTGTTCACAGCTCTACTCTACTGGTGTGTTCACAGCTCTACTCTACTGGTGTGTTCACAGCTCTACTCTATTGGTGTGTTCACAGCTCTACTCTACTGGTGTGTTCACAGCTCTACTCTATTGGTGTGTTCACAGCTCTACTCTACCTGTGTGTTCACAGCTCTACTCTACTGGTGTGTTCACAGCTCTACTCTACTGGTGTGTTCACAGCTCTACTCTACTGGTGTGTTCACAGCTCTACTCTATTGGTGTGTTCACAGCTCTACTCTACCTGTGTGTTTAAAGCTCTACTCTACTGGTGTGTTCACAGTTCTACTCTACCGGTGTGTTCACAGCTCTACACTACCGGTGTGTTCACAGCTCTACTCTCCCGGTGTGGTCACAGCTCTACTCTACTGTTGTGTTCACAGCTCTACTCTACTGTTGTGTTCATGGCTTTACTCTACTGGTGTGTTCACAGCTCTACTCTACTGGTGTGTTCACAGCTCTACTCTACTGGTGTGTTCACAGCTTTACTCTACTGGTGTGTTCACAGCTCTACTCTACCTGTGTGTTTAAAGCTCTACTCTACTGGTGTGTTTAAAGCTCTACTCTACTGGTGTGTTCACAGTTCTACTCTACCGGTGTGTTCACAGCTCTACTCTACCGGTGTGGTCACAGCTCTACTCTACTGGTGTGTTCACAGCTCTACTCTACTGGTGTGTTCACAGCTCTACTCTACCGGTGTGTTCACAGCTCTACTCTACTGTCTACTGGTGTGTTCACAGCTCTACTCTACCGGTGTGGTCACAGCTCTACTCTACTGGTGTGTTCACAGCTCTACTCTACTGGTGTGTTCACAGCTCTACTCTACTGGTGTGTTCACAGCTCTACTCTATTGGTGTGTTCACAGCTCTACTCTACCTGTGTGTTCACAGCTCTACTCTACCTGTGTGTTTAAAGCTCTACTCTACTGGTGTGTTCACAGCTCCACTCTACCGGTGTGGTCACAGCTCTACTCTACCGGTGTGGTCACAGCTCTACTCTACTGGTGTGTTCACAGCTCTACTCTACTGGTGTGTTCACAGCTCTACTCTACTGGTGTGTTCACAGCTCTAATCTACCGGTGTGTTCACAGCTCTACTCTACTGTCTACTGGTGTGTTCACAGGTCTACTCTACCGGTGTGGTCACAGCTCTACTCTACTGTTGTGGTCACAGCTCTACTCTACTGGTGTGTTCACAGCTCTACTCTACTGGTGTGTTCACAGCTCTACTCTACTGGTGTGTTCACAGCTCTACTCTACCTGTGTGTTTAAAGCTCTACTCTACTGGTGTGTTTAAAGCTCTACTCTACTGGTGTGTTCACAGTTCTACTCTACCGGTGTGTTCACAGCTCTACTCTACCGGTGTGGTCACAGCTCTACTCTACTGGTGTGTTCACAGCTCTACTCTACTGGTGTGTTCACAGCTCTACTCTACCGGTGTGTTCACAGCTCTACTCTACTGTCTACTGGTGTGTTCACAGCTCTACTCTACCGGTGTGGTCACAGCTCTACTCTACTGGTGTGTTCACAGATCTACTCTACTGGTGTGTTCACAGCTCTACTCTACTGGTGTGTTCATAGCTCTACTCTACTGGTGTGTTCACAGCTCTACTCTACTGGTGTGCTCACAGTTCTACTCTACTGGTGTGTTCACAGCTCTACTCTACTGGTGTGTTCACAGTTCTACTCTACTGGTGTGTTCACAGCTCTACTCTACGGGTGTGTTCACAGCTCTACTCTACTGGTGTGTTCACAGCTCTACTCTACTGGTGTGTTCACAGCTCTCCTCTATTGGTGTGTTCACAGCTATACTCTACCTGTGTGTTTAAAGCTCTACTCTACTGGTGTGTTCACAGCTCCACTCTACCGGTGTGGTCACAGCTCTACTCTACCGGTGTGGTCACAGCTCTACTCTACTGGTGTGTTCACAGCTCTACTCTACTGGTGTGTTCACAGCTCTACTCTACTGGTGTGTTCACAGCTCTAATCTACCGGTGTGTTCACAGCTCTACTCTACTGTCTACTGGTGTGTTCACAGGTCTACTCTACCGGTGTGGTCACAGCTCTACTCTACTGTTGTGTTCACAGCTCTACTCTACTGATGTGTTCACAGCTCTACTCTATTGGTGTGTTCACAGCTATACTCTACCTGTGTGTTTAAAGCTCTACTCTACTGGTGTGTTCACAGTTCCACTCTACCGGTGTGTTCACAGCTCTACTCTACTGGTGTGGTCACAGCTCTACTCTACCGGTGTGTCCACAGCTATACTCTACCAGTGTGTTCACAGCTCTACTCTACCGGTGTGTTCACAGCTCTACTCTACCGGTGTGTTCACAGCTCTACTCTACCGGTGTGTTCACAGCTCTACTCTACTGGTGTGGTCACAGCTCTACTCTACCGGTGTGTCCACAGCTCTACTCTACCGGTGTGTTCACAGCTCTACTCTACTGGTGTGTTCACAGCTCTACTCTACTGGTGTGTTCACAGCTCTACTCTACTGGTGTGTTCACAGCTCTACTCTACTGGTGTGCTCACAGTTCTACTCTACTGGTGTGTTCACAGCTCTACTCTACTGGTGTGTTCACAGTTCTACTCTACTGGTGTGTTCACAGCTCTACTCTACGGGTGTGTTCATAGCTCTACTCTACTGGTGTGTTCACAGCTCTACTCTACTGGTGTGTTCACAGCTCTACTCTACTGGTGTGTTCACAGCTCCTCTCTAGTGGTGTGTTCACAGCTCTACTCTACTGGTGTGTTCACAGCTCTACTCTACTGGTGTGTTCATAGCTATACTCTACCTGTGTGTTTAAAGCTCTACTCTACTGGTGTGTTCACAGTTCCACTCTACCGGTGTGTTCACAGCTCCACTCTACCGGTGTGGTCACAGCTCTACTCTACCGGTGTGTTCACAGCTCTACTCTACTGGTGTGTTCACAGCTCTACTCTACTGGTGTGTTCACAGCTCTACTCTACCGGTGTGTTCACAGCTCTACTCTACTGGTGTGTTCACAGCTCTACTCTACTGGTGTGTTCACAGCTCTACTCTACTGGTGTGTTCACAGCTCTACTCTATTGGTGTGTTCACAGCTCTACTCTACTGGTGTGTTCACAGCTCTACTCTATTGGTGTGTTCACAGCTCTACTCTACCTGTGTGTTCACAGCTCTACTCTACTGGTGTGTTCACAGCTCTACTCTACTGGTGTGTTCACAGCTCTACTCTACTGGTGTGTTCACAGCTCTACTCTATTGGTGTGTTCACAGCTCTACTCTACCTGTGTGTTTAAAGCTCTACTCTACTGGTGTGTTCACAGTTCTACTCTACCGGTGTGTTCACAGCTCTACACTACCGGTGTGTTCACAGCTCTACTCTACCGGTGTGGTCACAGCTCTACTCTACCGGTGTGTTCACAGCTCTACTCTACTGGTGTGTTCACAGCTCTACTCTACCAGTGTGTTCACAGCTCTACTCTACGGGTGTGTTCACAGCTCTACTCTACTGGTGTGTTCACAGCTCTACTCTATTGGTGTGTTCACAGCTCTACTCTACCTGTGTGTTTAAAGCTCTACTCTACTGGTGTGTTCACAGTTCTACTCTACCGGTGTGTTCACAGCTCTACTCTACCGGTGTGGTCACAGCTCTACTCTACTGGTGTGTTCACAGCTCTACTCTAACAGTGTGTTCACAGCTCTACTCTACCGGTGTGTTCACAGCTCTACTCTACCGGTGTGTTCACAGCTCTACTCTACCGGTGTGGTCACAGCTCTACTCTACTGTTGTGTTCACAGCTCTACTCTACTGTTGTGTTCATGGCTTTACTCTACTGGTGTGTTCACAGCTCTACTCTACTGGTGTGTTCACAGCTCTACTCTACTGGTGTGTTCACAGCTCTACTCTACTGGTGTGTTCACAGCTCTACTCTACCTGTGTGTTTAAAGCTCTACTCTACTGGTGTGTTTAAAGCTCTACTCTACTGGTGTGTTCACAGTTCTACTCTACCGGTGTGTTCACAGCTCTACTCTACCGGTGTGGTCACAGCTCTACTCTACTGGTGTGTTCACAGCTCTACTCTACTGGTGTGTTCACAGCTCTACTCTACCGGTGTGTTCACAGCTCTACTCTACTGTCTACTGGTGTGTTCACAGCTCTACTCTACCGGTGTGGTCACAGCTCTACTCTACTGGTGTGTTCACAGCTCTACTCTACTGGTGTGTTCACAGCTCTACTCTACTGGTGTGTTCACAGCTCTACTCTATTGGTGTGTTCACAGCTCTACTCTACCTGTGTGTTCACAGCTCTACTCTACCTGTGTGTTTAAAGCTCTACTCTACTGGTGTGTTCACAGCTCCACTCTACCGGTGTGGTCACAGCTCTACTCTACCGGTGTGGTCACAGCTCTACTCTACTGGTGTGTTCACAGCTCTACTCTACTGGTGTGTTCACAGCTCTACTCTACTGGTGTGTTCACAGCTCTAATCTACCGGTGTGTTCACAGCTCTACTCTACTGTCTACTGGTGTGTTCACAGGTCTACTCTACCGGTGTGGTCACAGCTCTACTCTACTGTTGTGGTCACAGCTCTACTCTACTGGTGTGTTCACAGCTCTACTCTACCGGTGTGTTCACAGCTCTACTCTACCGGTGTGTTCACAGCTCTACTCTACCGGTGTGTTCACAGCTCTACTCTACCGGTGTGGTCACAGCTCTACTCTACTGTTGTGTTCATGGCTTTACTCTACTGGTGTGTTCACAGCTCTACTCTACTGGTGTGTTCACAGCTCTACTCTACTGGTGTGTTCACAGCTCTACTCTACTGGTGTGTTCACAGCTCTACTCTACTGGTGTGTTCACAGCTCTACTCTACCTGTGTGTTTAAAGCTCTACTCTACTGGTGTGTTTAAAGCTCTACTCTACTGGTGTGTTCACAGTTCTACTCTACCGGTGTGTTCACAGCTCTACTCTACCGGTGTGGTCACAGCTCTACTCTACTGGTGTGTTCACAGCTCTACTCTACTGGTGTGTTCACAGCTCTACTCTACCGGTGTGTTCACAGCTCTACTCTACTGTCTACTCGTGTGTTCACAGCTCTACTCTACCGGTGTGGTCACAGCTCTACTCTACTGGTGTGTTCACAGCTCTACTCTACTGGTGTGTTCACAGCTCTACTCTACTGGTGTGTTCATAGCTCTACTCTACTGGTGTGTTCACAGCTCTACTCTACTGGTGTGCTCACAGTTCTACTCTACTGGTGTGTTCACAGCTCTACTCTACTGGTGTGTTCACAGTTCTACTCTACTGGTGTGTTCACAGCTCTACTCTACGGGTGTGTTCACAGCTCTACTCTACTGGTGTGTTCACAGCTCTCCTCTATTGGTGTGTTCACAGCTATACTCTACCTGTGTGTTTAAAGCTCTACTCTACTGGTGTGTTCACAGCTCCACTCTACCGGTGTGGTCACAGCTCTACTCTACTGGTGTGGTCACAGCTCTACTCTACTGGTGTGTTCACAGCTCTACTCTACTGGTGTGTTCACAGCTCTACTCTACTGGTGTGTTCACAGCTCTAATCTACCGGTGTGTTCACAGCTCTACTCTACTGTCTACTGGTGTGTTCACAGGTCTACTCTACCGGTGTGGTCACAGCTCTACTCTACTGTTGTGTTCACAGCTCTACTCTACTGATGTGTTCACAGCTCTACTCTATTGGTGTGTTCACAGCTATACTCTACCTGTGTGTTTAAAGCTCTACTCTACTGGTGTGTTCACAGTTCCACTCTACCGGTGTGTTCACAGCTCTACTCTACTGGTGTGGTCACAGCTCTACTCTACCGGTGTGTCCACAGCTATACTCTACCAGTGTGTTCACAGCTCTACTCTACCGGTGTGTTCACAGCTCTACTCTACCGGTGTGTTCACAGCTCTACTCTACCGGTGTGTTCACAGCTCTACTCTACTGGTGTGGTCACAGCTCTACTCTACCGGTGTGTCCACAGCTCTACTCTACCGGTGTGTTCACAGCTCTACTCTACTGGTGTGTTCACAGCTCTACTCTACCGGTGTGTTCACAGCTCTACTCTACCGGTGTGTTCACAGCTCTACTCTACCGGTGTGTTCACAGCTCTACTCTACCGGTGTGGTCACAGCTCTACTCTACTGTTGTGTTCACGGCTTTACTCTACTGGTGTGTTCACAGCTCTACTCTACTGGTGTGTTCACAGCTCTACTCTACTGGTGTGTTCACAGCTCTACTCTACTGGTGTGTTCACAGCTCTACTCTACTGGTGTGTTCACAGCTCTACTCTACCTGTGTGTTTAAAGCTCTACTCTACTGGTGTGTTTAAAGCTCTACTCTACTGGTGTGTTCACAGTTCTACTCTACCGGTGTGTTCACAGCTCTACTCTACCGGTGTGGTCACAGCTCTACTCTACTGGTGTGTTCACAGCTCTACTCTACTGGTGTGTTCACAGCTCTACTCTACCGGTGTGTTCACAGCTCTACTCTACTGTCTACTGGTGTGTTCACAGCTCTACTCTACCGGTGTGGTCACAGCTCTACTCTACTGGTGTGTTCACAGCTCTACTCTACTGGTGTGTTCACAGCTCTACTCTACTGGTGTGTTCATAGCTCTACTCTACTGGTGTGTTCACAGCTCTACTCTACTGGTGTGCTCACAGTTCTACTCTACTGGTGTGTTCACAGCTCTACTCTACTGGTGTGTTCACAGTTCTACTCTACTGGTGTGTTCACAGCTCTACTCTACGGGTGTGTTCACAGCTCTACTCTACTGGTGTGTTCACAGCTCTACTCTACTGGTGTGTTCACAGCTCTCCTCTATTGGTGTGTTCACAGCTATACTCTACCTGTGTGTTTAAAGCTCTACTCTACTGGTGTGTTCACAGCTCCACTCTACCGGTGTGGTCACAGATCTACTCTACCGGTGTGGTCACAGCTCTACTCTACTGGTGTGTTCACAGCTCTACTCTACTGGTGTGTTCACAGCTCTACTCTACTGTTGTGTTCACAGCTCTAATCTACCGGTGTGTTCACAGCTCTACTCTACTGTCTACTGGTGTGTTCACAGGTCTACTCTACCGGTGTGGTCACAGCTCTACTCTACTGTTGTGTTCACAGCTCTACTCTACTGATGTGTTCACAGCTCTACTCTATTGGTGTGTTCACAGCTATACTCTACCTGTGTGTTTAAAGCTCTACTCTACTGGTGTGTTCACAGTTCCACTCTACCGGTGTGTTCACAGCTCTACTCTACTGGTGTGGTCACAGCTCTACTCTACCGGTGTGTCCACAGCTATACTCTACCAGTGTGTTCACAGCTCTACTCTACCGGTGTGTTCACAGCTCTACTCTACCGGTGTGTTCACAGCTCTACTCTACCGGTGTGTTCACAGCTCTACTCTACTGGTGTGGTCACAGCTCTACTCTACCGGTGTGTCCACAGCTCTACTCTACCGGTGTGTTCACAGCTCTACTCTACTGGTGTGTTCACAGCTCTACTCTACTGGTGTGTTCACAGCTCTACTCTACTGGTGTGTTCACAGCTCTACTCTACTGGTGTGCTCACAGTTCTACTCTACTGGTGTGTTCACAGCTCTACTCTACTGGTGTGTTCACAGTTCTACTCTACTGGTGTGTTCACAGCTCTACTCTACGGGTGTGTTCATAGCTCTACTCTACTGGTGTGTTCACAGCTCTACTCTACTGGTGTGTTCACAGCTCTACTCTACTGGTGTGTTCACAGCTCCTCTCTAGTGGTGTGTTCACAGCTCTACTCTACTGGTGTGTTCACAGCTCTACTCTACTGGTGTGTTCACAGCTATACTCTACCTGTGTGTTTAAAGCTCTACTCTACTGGTGTGTTCACAGTTCCACTCTACCGGTGTGTTCACAGCTCCACTCTACCGGTGTGGTCACAGCTCTACTCTACCGGTGTGTTCACAGCTCTACTCTACTGGTGTGTTCACAGCTCTACTCTACTGGTGTGTTCACAGCTCTACTCTACCGGTGTGTTCACAGCTCTACTCTACTGGTGTGTTCACAGCTCTACTCTACTGGTGTGTTCACAGCTCTACTCTACTGGTGTGTTCACAGCTCTACTCTATTGGTGTGTTCACAGCTCTACTCCACTGGTGTGTTCACAGCTCTACTCTATTGGTGTGTTCACAGCTCTACTCTACCTGTGTGTTCACAGCTCTACTCTACTGGTGTGTTCACAGCTCTACTCTACTGGTGTGTTCACAGCTCTACTCTACTGGTGTGTTCACAGCTCTACTCTATTGGTGTGTTCACAGCTCTACTCTACCTGTGTGTTTAAAGCTCTACTCTACTGGTGTGTTCACAGTTCTACTCTACCGGTGTGTTCACAGCTCTACTCTACCGGTGTGTTCACAGCTCTACTCTACCGGTGTGGTCACAGCTCTACTCTACCGGTGTGTTCACAGCTCTACTCTACTGGTGTGTTCACAGCTCTACTCTACCAGTGTGTTCACAGCTCTACTCTACGGGTGTGTTCACAGCTCTACTCTACTGGTGTGTTCACAGCTCTACTCTATTGGTGTGTTCACAGCTCTACTCTACCTGTGTGTTTAAAGCTCTACTCTACTGGTGTGTTCACAGTTCTACTCTACCGGTGTGTTCACAGCTCTACTCTACCGGTGTGGTCACAGCTCTACTCTACTGGTGTGTTCACAGCTCTACTCTAACGGTGTGTTCACAGCTCTACTCTACCGCTGTGTTCACAGCTCTACTCTACCGGTGTGTTCACAGCTCTACTCTACCGGTGTGGTCACAGCTCTACTCTACTGTTGTGTTCACAGCTCTACTCTACTGTTGTGTTCATGGCTTTACTCTACTGGTGTGTTCACAGCTCTACTCTACTGGTGTGTTCACAGCTCTACTCTACTGGTGTGTTCACAGCTCTACTCTACTGGTGTGTTCACAGCTCTACTCTACCTGTGTGTTTAAAGCTCTACTCTACTGGTGTGTTTAAAGCTCTACTCTACTGGTGTGTTCACAGTTCTACTCTACCGGTGTGTTCACAGCTCTACTCTACCGGTGTGGTCACAGCTCTACTCTACTGGTGTGTTCACAGCTCTACTCTACTGGTGTGTTCACAGCTCTACTCTACCGGTGTGTTCACAGCTCTACCCTACTGTCTACTGGTGTGTTCACAGCTCTACTCTACCGGTGTGGTCACAGCTCTACTCTACTGGTGTGTTCACAGCTCTACTCTACTGGTGTGTTCACAGCTCTACTCTACTGGTGTGTTCACAGCTCTACTCTACTGTCTACTGGTGTGTTCACAGCTCTACTCTACCGGTATGGTCACAGCTCTACTCTACTGGTGTGTTCACAGCTCTACTCTACTGGTGTGTTCACAGCTCTACTCTACTGCTGTGCTCACAGTTCTACTCTACTGGTGTGTTCACAGCTCTACTCTACTGGTGTGTTCACAGTTCTACTCTACTGGTGTGTTCACAGCTCTACTCTACGGGTGTGTTCACAGCTCTACTCTACTGGTGTGTTCACAGCTCTACTCTACTGGTGTGTTCACAGCTCTCCTCTATTGGTGTGTTCACAGCTATACTCTACCTGTGTGTTTAAAGCTCTACTCTACTGGTGTGTTCACAGCTCCACTCTACCGGTGTGGTCACAGCTCTACTCTACCGGTGTGTTCACAGCTCTACTCTACTGGTGTGTTCACAGCTCTACTCTACTGGTGTGTTCACAGCTCTACTCTACTGGTGTGTTCACAGCTCTAATCTACCGGTGTGTTCACAGCTCTACTCTACTGTCTACCGGTGTGTTCACAGCTCTACTCTACTGGTGTGTTCACAGCTCTACTCTACCAGTGTGTTCACAGCTCTACTCTACGGGTGTGTTCACAGCTCTACTCTACTGGTGTGTTCACAGCTCTACTCTATTGGTGTGTTCACAGCTCTACTCTACCTGTGTGTTTAAAGCTCTACTCTACTGGTGTGTTCACAGTTCTACTCTACCGGTGTGTTCACAGCTCTACTCTACCGGTGTGGCCACAGCTCTACTCTACTGGTGTGTTCACAGCTCTACTCTAACGGTGTGTTCACAGCTCTACTCTACCGCTGTGTTCACAGCTCTACTCTACCGGTGTGTTCACAGCTCTACTCTACCGGTGTGGTCACAGCTCTACTCTACTGTTGTGTTCACAGCTCTACTCTACTGTTGTGTTCATGGCTTTACTCTACTGGGGTGTTCACAGCTCTACTCTACTGGTGTGTTCACAGCTCTACTCTACTGGTGTGTTCACAGCTCTACTCTACTGGTGTGTTCACAGCTCTACTCTACCTGTGTGTTTAAAGCTCTACTCTACTGGTGTGTTTAAAGCTCTACTCTACTGGTGTGTTCACAGTTCTACTCTACCGGTGTGTTCACAGCTCTACTCTACCGGTGTGGTCACAGCTCTACTCTACTGGTGTGTTCACAGCTCTACTCTACTGGTGTGTTCACAGCTCTACTCTACCGGTGTGTTCACAGCTCTACTCTACTGTCTACTGGTGTGTTCACAGCTCTACTCTACCGGTGTGGTCACAGCTCTACTCTACTGGTGTGTTCACAGCTCTACTCTACTGGTGTGTTCACAGCTCTACTCTACTGGTGTGTTCACAGCTCTACTCTACTGTCTACTGGTGTGTTCACAGCTCTACTCTACCGGTATGGTCACAGCTCTACTCTACTGGTGTGTTCACAGCTCTACTCTACTGGTGTGTTCACAGCTCTACTCTACTGGTGTGCTCACAGTTCTACTCTACTGGTGTGTTCACAGCTCTACTCTACTGGTGTGTTCACAGTTCTACTCTACTGGTGTGTTCACAGCTCTACTCTACGGGTGTGTTCACAGCTCTACTCTACTGGTGTGTTCACAGCTCTACTCTACTGGTGTGTTCACAGCTCTCCTCTATTGGTGTGTTCACAGCTATACTCTACCTGTGTGTTTAAAGCTCTACTCTACTGGTGTGTTCACAGCTCCACTCTACCGGTGTGGTCACAGCTCTACTCTACCGGTGTGTTCACAGCTCTACTCTACTGGTGTGTTCACAGCTCTACTCTACTGGTGTGTTCACAGCTCTACTCTACTGGTGTGTTCACAGCTCTAATCTACCGGTGTGGTCACAGCTCTACTCTACTGTTGTGTTCACAGCTCTACTCTACTGATGTGTTCACAGCTCTACTCTATTGGTGTGTTCACAGCTATACTCTACCTGTGTGTTTAAAGCTCTACTCTACTGGTGTGTTCACAGTTCCACTCTACCGGTGTGTTCACAGCTCTACTCTACTGGTGTGGTCACAGCTCTACTCTACCGGTGTGTCCACAGCTATACTCTACCAGTGTGTCCACAGCTCTACGCTACCGGTGTGTTCACAGCTCCACTCTACCGGTGTGGTCACAGCTCTACTCTACCGGTGTGTTCACAGCTCTACTCTACTGTCTACTGGTGTGTTCACAGGTCTACTCTACCGGTGTGGTCACAGCTCTACTCTACTGTTGTGTTCACAGCTCTACTCTACTGATGTGTTCACAGCTCTACTCTATTGGTGTGTTCACAGCTATACTCTACCGGTGTGTTCACAGCTCTACTCTACCGGTGTGTTCACAGCTCTACTCTACCGGTGTGTTCACAGCTCTACTCTACTGGTGTGGTCACAGCTCTACTCTACCGGTGTGTCCACAGCTCTACTCTACCGGTGTGTTCACAGCTCTACTCTACCGCTGTGTTCACAGCTCTACTCTACTGGTGTTTTCACAGCTCTACTCTACTGGTGTGTTCACAGCTCTACTCTACCGGTGTGTTCACAGCTCTACTCTACTGGTGTGTTCACAGCTCTACTCTACTGGTGTGTTCACAGCTCTACTCTACTGGTGTGTTCACAGCTCTACTCTATTGGTGTGTTCACAGCTATACTCTACCTGTGTGTTTAAAGCTCTACTCTACTGGTGTGTTCACAGCTCTACTCTACCAGTGTGTGTAAGAGAGATAGACACCTCTCAGTCTCACCAGAGCTGAATAACACATCTAGGTGGGGAGGAACTCAAATGTTGGAAGCCGTATGAAGAAACAAAGAATAAAGAAAGATGGGCAAACACTAAAGAAAGAGAAAGACAGAGTGAAATACATAGGTAAATAGTGAGTGAAATCAGCACGTTAGAGTGTTGAGTCATGTTTGTGACAATGAACTATTGACACAAGAAGACATCAACTCTCCCACCCAGCCACCCAAGTCAGTCAGCCAGTCAGTCAATGGGAGTTTTTGATTTCCCCCTGGTAACCCAGTCTGTCCCTCTCATCCACAGAGCTGGTACATAGGAGAGCCATCCAGTCTGGTAACTCAAAATAGACTTTGATTTCGGGATGTTTGAAAAGGTCCTGAGAACGTCGATATACAGTTGAAGTCAGAAGTTTACATACACTTAGGTTGGAGTCATTAAAACTAGTTTTTCAACCACCACTTTGTGCATGACACAAGTCATTTTTCCAACAATTGCTTAGAGACAGATTATTTCACTTATAATTCACTGTATCATAATTCCAGTGGGTCAGAAGTTTACATACACTAAGTTGACTGTGCCTTTAAACAGCTTGGAAAAGCTTTAGACGCTTCTGATAGGCTAATTTACATTATTTTAGTCAATTGGAGGTGTACCTGTGGATGTATTTCAAGGCCTACCTTCAAACTCAGTGCCTCTTTGCTTGACATCATAGGAAAATCAAAAGAAATCAGCAAAGACCCCAGAAAAAAAATTGTAGACCTCCACAAGTCTGGTTCATCCTTGGGAGCAATTTCCAAATTGCTGAAGGTACCACGTTCATCTGTACAAACAATAGTACGCTAGTATATGGGACCATGCAACCGTCATACCGCTAGAGATTAACGTACTTTGGTGCGAAAAGTGTAAATCAATCCCAGAACAACAGCAAAGGACCTTGTGAAGATGCTTGAGGAAACAAAGGTACAAAAGTATCTATATCCACAGTTAAACGAGTCCTAAATTGACATAACCTGAAAGGCCGCTCAGCAAGGAAGAAGCCACTGCTCCAAAACTGCCATAAAAAAAGCCAGACTACGGTTTGCAACTGCACATGGGGACAAAGATCGTACTTTTTGGAGAAATGTCCTATTTATCATATATCCTCAGGCCTTGTCACCTTACCCCTATACATACAGTATCACTTCAGTATCCTTGCACAGTGTAAATATGGTACTGGAACTGACTGACCCTGTATATAGTATTCTTACTTACTTTATCGTGTTTTCTTGTGTGTTTTTGTTTTACCTTATTATTTTTTGTATTACATTGTTATTGATTATTGCATTAGTGGGGTTAGAGCTTGCAAGAAAGGCATTTCACTGTACTTGTGCATGTGACATTAAAACTTGAAACACACACGCAGACTTAAAAGTAATATTTTCCCATATCAAGCTTGTCTTAGAAAGAGAATATAATTAATTTAAGAAGTCGATTAATGTAGAAAATGTCAGGGATAAAAAGTACATATAAAGCATGGTTTAGCAGACACTGTTAAGATGGAGCATGTCCCTTTAACACATCATGTAATGAATAGAGAGTACATGTGTGATCATCATATTTATGGCTACGTTCATTTACATTAATGTCAATTGGGCGTCTAATTTCCCTTCCTGGGCCTTGGCTTTCAGTAGCTTCTGTGCTGTTTCTGACACAAACACACATGCACTAACGAACGCAAGTTTATACACCAACCCTGCAGTACAGTATATAGTGTGTATGCCTGAGCGGCAGCTCTGATCTATGGAGTGTAATAGTGTTTAATAACTGGTCCATTACGTGTCTGGGTAATCCCACTCTCTCATGCATCAACACACAGCCAATTCTATTTCCTCCGCCTCAGCTCTTTTCACTACGCTGTAAAGTTCATTTCAGAAAGGCTCGGTGCAAAACAGCCCTCAAATATCAATTACCGCTTATGGGGAAAGGAGCTAATGGGTGTTACATTTCCAAATCCTTTAATATTATTCATTCCACTTTAATACGTTGTTTTTATAGGCTGTGATAACAGCGAATGGTGGTGTTGGAATGAATTCAGATTTAGCCTAATATGAACGTGTGTGTGACAGTAGAGCCCTGTCCTGCCAGCTGAACTGCGTGTATGAAGGCTTCCTGTGGCTATTTAATCATGTTGACCGCCAGTTCCCAAATTACAGCTGTCACCATCACAGCTGGACAAACACACAGCTGGACAAACACACACACACACACACACACACACACACACACACACACACACACACACACACACACACACACACACACACACACACACACACACACACACACACACACACACACACACACACACACACACACACACACACACACACACACACACACACACACACACACACACACACAGCTGGACACTGGTGTGGTGTGCAATTTGGCTTGTCGCCACTAAATGCCCCTCAGTGAGAGGCCATCCTATCATACTCTGTCATAAGAATACTTTCAGGAGCACAGAGGACAGAGGGGGAGAGGAGAAGGGGATAAGAGAGATTTTACATGGCTGGTTGGCAGGGAAGGCCTTGAAGAGGAGAGAGAGATAGAGGGGTGGGGGGGCAGAGAGAGTGAGGGATGGATAGAGGGGGGGGGTAATAGGGGTTGAAGTCATTCAGAAGTCATTACCATAGAATGACAGCACCACGCAGAGCAAGCACTCACTCACACGCACACACACACGCACACGCACACACACACAAACACATGTTACACACACCTGCACAGCCAGAACAAAATGGAAACTCTCAGACAATTTACCTGGCCTTCCTCTCCCCCAGAAAGGCTCGTTGATGACAGAGCAGAGAAAGTTGTTAATTAGCTAGATGGCAGCTTCATTAAACCTCATACTAGTTACCCTGCCCTGTTCCAGCAATGACAACACACTGGGTGATAGCCATGTGGTTCAGGCCTTCTATAGGACTCCTCCTCCAGGAGTCACTGACACACACAGTATTGTGAAGCCATGGAGTGCTCTGATTAACAAGGGCTGCTCTGTTCTCTGTCTGATTATTCCTGCTCTGTTCTCTACTGATAACAGAGGAGCTGGGGTGGGGTGGGGTGAGATAGGATGAAGTGGGATGGCAGGGGTGGGGTGAGATAGGATGAAGTGGGATGGCAGGGATGGGGTGAGATAGGATGAAGTGGGATGGCAGGGATGGGGTGAGATGGGATGAAGTGGGATGGCAGGGGTGGGGTGAGATAGGATGAAGTGGGATGGCAGGGATGGGGTGAGATGGGATGAAGTGGGATGGCAGGGGTGGGGTGAGATAGGATGAAGTGGGATGGCAGGGATGGGGTGGGATGGGATGAAGTGGAATGGCAGGGATGGGGTGAGATGGGATGAAGTGGGATGGCAGGGACGGGATGAGATGGGATGAAGTGGGATGGCAGGGATGGGGTGGGATAGAATGAAGTGGGATGGCAGGGGTGGGGTGAGATAGGATGAAGTGGGATGGCAGGGATGGGGTGGGATGGGATGAAGTGGGATGGCAGGGATGGGGTGGGATGGGATGAAGTGGGATGGCAGCGATGGGGTGGGATGGGATGAAGTGGGATGGCAGGGATGGGGTGAGATAGGATGAAGTGGGATGGCAGGGATGGGGTGGGATGGGATGAAGTGGGATGGCAGGGATCCACTCAGATTGGAGAGGTAGTGCAGGAATGAGCTTCAACTGCAGAGCTAAACACACAGTAGTGAGGATCGCTGAAGATCAACGCTTGATACTTGATACTAGCATAGAATCACATATCCAACTTTCATTGGCTAGCATTCTGCAAGAAACATAAGTTCCATTTCATCAGAACTTTTCTTTTTAGCTGCGTCAGTAGTTAGAGCTTCTGCTTCAGTCGTTCTGTGATGTGTCTGTGGCTGAAGCTGTCAGTGGCTCCCACGTCCACAGTGTTGAATAAAAAGATGGATTGTTATAAAGCTGCACCAAACTGGAATGGGAACACACTCACTCACACATCAGAGAGGATGGAGAAAGAAATACACACAGCACCACAGATGAGGTAGTTTGTGTGAAATGGCTCATCATCTCCAAACATAAAGTTGTTTTATAAACTTTTGAATGAAGCAAATTGAAGCAGATAATAAATGAGATGGGCAGTAAGAACACATCCAGGTCCTCTGACAGATCAGCCAATTAGCAGGCGTGACTGGTAGGGAGAGAACTGACAGAGAGGAGAGGAACACAGAGAGGAGAGGAACAGAGGAGAGGAGAAATGCAAACACACACACACACACACACACACACACACACACACACACACACACACACACACACACACACACACACACACACACACACACACACACACACACACACACACACACACACACACACACACACACACACACACACACACACACACACACACACACACACACACACACACACACACACACACACACCTTTCTGGCAGTGTTCTATATAAATCCTCCCACTGATTCCTTCCCTGTCCATTCTCCTATAACACCACTATAGATCAGACTCTAAGGCCAAACCTCCCATAGCGCTCTAGCATATCTCCCCAGTGTGTATGTGTGTTTCCTCCCCCCATCCTCTCCATCACACCACGCTCCTGTCCTATCCTTCTATTCCTCTATTCCTACACCCATCACAGAACATTACCTCATCCCTCTCTCCATATTCGGGAGAGAAAAGAGAAGAGAGAAAGAGTGATATAACGATCGATACTATAATAGATTCCTTCTGTAAAACATCACCTCTCTCCGACAATGCAATCAGACTGCTATCACGCAGACAAATCAGACAGGCTAGGGGCTGGATGCTGTTCAAATCCTCCTCACCTCCCCTCCTCTCCCTAGACTGGGATGCTGTTTGTGAGAACATCTAATTGCCCTCTCTTTTCTTAAGATTGTATTGAACAAAGTAAAATGAAAAACATTTACTAACTGAGCCAGCATCCAAATGAGATAACCTAGAGAGAAAGAGAGAGAGACAGAGAGAGAGAGACACACAGAGAGAGAGAGAGACACAGAGAGAGAGAGAGAGAGAGAGAGAGAGAGAGAGAGAGAGAGAGAGAGAGAGAGAGAGAGAGAGAGAGAGAGAGAGAGAGAGAGAGAGAGAGAGAGAGAGAGAATATATTTGGAACCAAGGACTGATCACCCCAATCCACAAAAGTGGAGACAAATTTGACCCCAATAACTACCGTGGAATATGCGTCAACAGTAACCTTGGGAAAATCCTCTGCATTATCATTAACAGCAGACTCGTACATTTCCTCAATGAAAACAATGTACTGAGCAAATGTCAAATTGGCTTTTTACCAAATTACCGTACAACAGACCATGTATTCACCCTACACACCCTAATTGACAACCAAACAAACCAAAACAAAGGCAAAGTCTTCTCATGCTTTGTTGATTTCAAAAAAGCCTTCGACTCAATTTGGCATGAGGGTCTGCTATACAAATTGATGGAAAGTGGTGTTGGGGGTAAAACATACGACATTATAAAATCCATGTACACAAACAACAAGTGTGCGGTTAAAATTGGCAAAAAACACACACATTTCTTCACACAGGGTCGTGGGGTGAGACAGGGATGCAGCTTAAGCCCCACCCTCTTCAACATATATATCAACGAATTGGCGCGGGCACTAGAACAGTCTGCAGCACCCGGTCTCACCCTACTAGAATCCGAAGTCAAATGTCTACTGTTTGCTGATGATCTGGTGCTTCTGTCACCAACCAAGGAGGGCCTACAGCAGCACCTAGATCTTCTGCACAGATTCTATCAGACCTGGGCCCTGACAGTAAATCTCAGTAAGACCAAAATAATGGTGTTCCAAAAAAGGTCCAGTCACCAGGACCACAAATTCCATCTAGACACCGTTGCCCTAGAGCACACAAAAAACTATACATACCTCGGCCTAAACATCAGCACCACAGGTAACTTCCACAAAGATGTGAACGATCTGAGAGACAAGGCAAGAAGGGCCTTCTATGCCATCAAAAGGAACATACATTTCAACATACCAATTAGGATCTGGCTAAAAATACTTGAATCAGTCATAGAGCCCATTGCCCTTTATGGTTGTGAGGTCTGGGGTCCGCTCACCAACCAAGATTTCACAAAATGGGACAAACACCAAATTGAGACTCTGCATGCAGAATTCTGCAAAAATATCCTCCGTGTACAACGTAGAACACCAAATAATGCATGCAGAGCAGAATTAGGCCGATACCCACTAATTATCAAAATCCAGAAAAGAGCCGTTAAATTCTACAACCACCTAAAAGGAAGCGATTCCCAAACCTTCCATAACAAAGCCATCACCTACAGAGAGATGAACCTGGAGAAGAGTCCCCTAAGCAAGCTGGTCCTAGGGCTCTGTTCACAAACACAAACACACCCCACAGAGCCCCAGGACAACAGCACAATTAGACCCAACCAAATCATGAGAAAACAAAAAGATAATTACTTGACACATTGGAAAGAATTAACAAAAAAACAGAGCAAACTAGAATGCTATTTGGCCCTAAACAGAGAGTACACAGTGGCAGAATACCTGACCACTGTGACTGACCAAAACTTAAGGAAAGCTTTGACTATGTACAGACTCAGTGAGCATAGCCTTGCTATTGAGAAAGGCCGCCGTAGGCAGACATGGCTCTCAAGAGAAGACAGGCTATGTGCACACTGCCCACAAAATGAGGTGGAAACTGAGCTGCACTTCCTAACCTCCTGCCCAATGTATGACCATATTAGAGAGACATATTTCCCTCAGATTACACAGATCCACAAAGAATTTGAAAACAAATCCAATTTTGATAAACTCCCATATCTACTGGGAGAAATTCCACAGTGTGCCATCACAGCAGCAAGATTTGTGACCTGTTGCCACAAGAAAAGGGCAACCAGTGAAGAACAAACACCATTGTAAATACAACCCATATTTATGCTTATTTATTTTAACTTGTGTGCTTTAACCATTTGTACATTTGTACAACACTGTATATATATAATATAACATTTGTAATGTCTTTATTGTTTTGAAACTTCTGTATGTGTAATGTTTACTGTTAATTTGTATTGTTTATTTCACTTTTGTATAATATCTACCTCACTTGCTTTGGCAATGTTAACACATGTTTCCCATGCCAATAAAGCCCCTTGAATTGAATTGATTTGAATTGAGAGAGACAGCGAGACAGAGAGACAGAATGTGAGAGAGAGAGAATGTGAGAGAGAGAGAGAGTGAGAAAGAGACAGAGAGACAGAGAGAGACAGAGAGCCAGAGAGAGAGAGAGTGAGACAGAGAGAGACAGAGAAAGAGAGAGAGAGACAGAGAGAGAGAGAGAGAGAGAGCGAGAGAGAGAGAGAGGCAGAGAGAGAGAGAGCGAGAGAGAGAGAGAGAGACAGAGAGAGAGAGAGAGAGAGAGAGAGAGAGAGAGAGAGAGAGAGAGAGAGAGAGAGAGAGAGCAGAGAGAGAGAGAGCAGAGAGAGATAGACAGAGAGAGAGACAGAGAGAGCAGAGAGAGAGAGAGAGCAGAGAGAGATAGAGAGACAGAGAGAGAGAGAGAGACAGAGAGAGCAGAGAGAGAGAGCAGAGAGACATTACTAGGATACATCGAATACATTTATGAATATAGAGGAATCGTACAAGCCACTGTATCAGTGTCAATATTGACCTATGGTGTAATGGTGAGGTTAACCATCCTCTACTGATTAATTCATAACATGTCTAAAAATAAACCTTCAGTTTTCCTCAGAAACAGAGCTAAATCAAGACCTCACCAGTGAGCCAATACACAAACACACAGACACATGAAACAAAATGAACCCTAAATCAACCTTTTATCACAGTAACTACATCAGAGAGGCCTCCATGTACTTGTATGAGTGAGTGAGTGAGTGTCTGATTGAGTGTGAGAGAGAGACAGACAGAGAAAAAGAGTGAAAGAGAGAAAGAGAACTAGACACAGTTGCACAGGGTCTGGTCTGTGACTCTGTCAGGTGTGTGTGTGTGTGTGTGTGTGTGTGTGTGTGTGTGTGTGTGTGTGTGTGTGTGTGTGTGTGTGTGTGTGTGTGTGTGTGTGTGTGTGTGTGTGTGTGTGTGTGTGTGTGTGTGTGTGACAGCAGACAGACGCTTGTCTGGTAGTGAGGCCAGGGGCCAGCACCATCGGGCCCCCAACACCCTGTCCACACACATGTTGAACTAATCACGTCCCTTAATGATACATTATTCATAGCAGGGTCTCACAGGGTGACTGAGGGGAGAGACGGGGGTGAGAGAGGGACACCGTTGGAGAGAGGAAGGGAGGGTGAGAGGGAAAGAGAGAGGGAGAGACTGAGATAACAGGACTTAGCTCTGAATAGGCGTGTTCTGTACCTCAGCCCAGGGCTAAGAGCCACCTCAGCCCGGGGCTAAGAGCCACCTCAGCCCGGGGCTAAGAGCCACCTCAGCCCGGGGCTAAGAGCCAACTCAGCCCGGGGCTAAGAGCCACCTCAGCCCGGGGCTAAGAGCCAACTCAGCCCGGGGCTAAGAGCCACCTCAGCCCGGGGCTAAGAGCCACCTCAGCCCGGGGCTAAGAGCCAACTCAGCCCGGGGCTAAGAGCCACCTCAGCCCGGGGCTAAGTGAGTGTTCACACTTGTACATTCTAAAGTGGCCTAGCACCGACTTTCTGGGGTTAGCCCCAGAAACATGGTTCCAAAATAGCCTGTGTGTAACGGGGTCAAGAACAACGCCTAGAATCTTCACTGTCCAATCACAAAAGCTGCACTTCACTCAATTTGCATATGCTTGTGATGCCTGTGATGCATTCTGCACGCTATTTTAATAAGTAAATAAGTACACTATTTCATCCTTCCATCTGAGGACAAAAACTTGACAAAAAAAACGTAATACTTTCATTCATGCAAAAATATTGGTTGCTATGGCTAACAAATACAGTTGCTATTCAGGCTGGCTAATGTCTTCTCACTTAGCTAGCCAACTAAAGCCATAAACTCTACGTCTGGAAGGGCAGCAAACGCTCCATTGTCATCTGTTTTCATAGCTTTTCTATAGACATTTAATTGGATATAGTTATCCATGATAATAATATTGTTGCATGATTTTGCCTGCAGGGCCGGTCTTTGCCGATCTGCCGCCCTATGTGAGACCAAAAAATGCCGCCCCCGCTAAACTAGAATAGACCCAGTAAGCAAAATTAGGTTGAAAAAACGTCTAAAAGACGTATTTTCCAGACGTTGATGTTAGGTTAAATTTAGATTCTGAAAGAAAGGTGAAAATATACATTTTCAAATACATACTTTCCGGAAGTTGAAAAATACATATTTTCTGGATGTTGCAATCAGGTTCATTTTCGGTGCTGAATGAAAGTTGAAAATACTTATTTTCCAGATGTTGAAAATATGTATTTTCCGGGTGTTGCAATCAGGCTCATTTTTGAAAGTAGAATAAAAGTTGAAAAGTCATAATTTATAGACATCTATGTTTGGGCCAAATCAAGGCTGGTCCAGACCGGACAAAATGTGTAGCCTGCAGTGTAGCCTGAAATGACATTTTTTGAATGCCCATCCATGTGGTAGGCCCACCGTTTGTAAAACAGGCCATTGCATTGGCTTTATTAGTCCTGATTCCTGTGACTAATCAATTTGGCTATTTAAGCTTTGAATATCAGCTACCAAACATTATCAGAAGTTATCGTGAGCCTATTTGCAATGTGATTAAACATCGGGAAATGCAGAAGTATTTTATTTTTCACTATGATCAGCTTGTCAAAAAATGTAGAGATATAAACCACTGATCATTACAATGGGGTAAAACTCATGGACAACAGTTGTGATTGTCCATTCCACATTGTCCATTTTACTTTGACTTGGTTTTAGGACATTTTGTTAACATTTGAGGGCATTTATTATTTGACTGTGTGCCATGTAGGTTTGGCTATTTGATCGGAGAAACCTGCATGATGTAAAAAGTCTCATTACATTGTCATCCATTTTATCTCCAGTCTGTAGGCTACAGAAAAGGCCACATACTACTTCTACTATATCCTATATCCGCGACATGTTTTATGTTAGATGATCTTATTAACTGAACGTTGGTGGAGCGCAGCAGAGATGCATCTCTCCAACAGCACCCTGGAGAGGCGCTGGGAACGGACAAGCAAATATTTTGTGCCCCTGCCTTTGTCAAAGTAGGCACTGCTTATCACTGGGCGGCATTAAAGCTCACCTAAAAAGCCCTTACGCCACTGGTTGAGAGAAATTGTCATTGTTTTGGGCCAGAATTATGTGAGGTTTTATGTGTTGTTGGAGGTGTGTCTTGGTAAATTTAGCTCAGAAAATGCCGCCCTCGTCAATCTGCCGCCATAGGCAGCCTCCTAATTCTGCCTAATGAGCGGGCCGGCATTGTTCCCTGGATCAGAAAAGTTGACGTCTAGTCCGTGCATAGCATTCTCTGTACATGGGTGAGATCGCATTGTTTCCGAGGTCGGACAGGCAGACAGCAAGGTTTATACAAACCATAGCTGTTGGAAATCAAATGCCAGAAGCAAGAGGAAATAATGGGTTAACAAATGCCTTATTGCTTATAACATTGGTCGCTTGGCAGAGATAGAATGTTGGTTGCATGTGTGTTTGTCCGTTAGCCCAGCTGCTTTGGAATACAAGTGCGAATCTTTAGCCCAGGGCTAAAGCTTAGCCCAGCGTTAACAAATGCTTGTTTTAACACAAACTGAGCTAGCAGGGCCAGACTATTCTGGGGTTAAGAACAATGCAGTGTGAAAAGGCCTATTGAAGACATTGAAAAGATTTTGAGATTTAAATGCCTTCAATCAATCAGGCAGTATCTCACTTTCTGTCTCTCTGTCTCTTTGTCTCTCTTTCTTTCTCCCTCTCTCTTTCTCTCTCTGGGATGGGCTACCAGATAGCCACAGCTCTGTAGGATAATGAACACACAAGACACAGCACAATTCACATTCCATAATGGAGACTGATAGGAGTTTAAACTCTCTCTGCTCTGACAAGGCTCTCCATTCTACTGATTAGCCTTGCTAGCAAAACAGAGTTAGTTTCAAAAAATGTGAAATTCAAACGACAGCGATGACTCATTTTGTAGCTTCTTAGTAATATGAACTCTGTTGCAGTGTCCAGCTAAACCCCTGTCCTGCTCAAACCCATTATAGCTGACTGCTATCCTGCATGTCCTACATAGCCAGTCTAGTCAATAGTTTCAACCCCCCTCTCTAAATCACATCCATACAGTTGTCAGCACAATTCACATGGATCCGGTCGAGCTGATTAAGAACCATTGTGTATAGCTGCTTCAGAAGGGTCAGTCAAAGTTCACAGTAAATCGACCCTGTAGGGGAGCACTTTCTGACACCATATATCCTCTGTTTCACTGACCCACTTACTGCTATCTGTAACTGCACTGAGCTGCTGGATTAGACCTAGCCACAGGATGCCCTGTGTGTTTCTGTGTGTGTTTGTGTATATCTGTGTGTGTGTTTGTGCCAGGCTTATAACGAGCGTAAATAACAGGCTTGTCCAGGCAGTGAGGGCTGGACGGTCAGATTGAGGGACACCTACTGCTAATTAAACTCTGTCCTCCGGTCACTGTCTCTCACAGTGCTCAGCTATCAGTTAGATAGAGAAATGGAGAGAGGGAGAAAGGTAAGGGACAGAATAAGGTATGGCGGGGGCAGGAAGGAGGGAGGGTGTGAGAGGGAGGGAGTGCAGGAAGGAGGGATGATTAAAAGGAGAGAGGGTTAAGAGCTGTCAGGGAATACAAAAAGTCCAGTCTAGTCCAGCCTAAAAATCTAGCATGAATCAGAATAAAATGCTGAAGTCTGCTTCTAAAACTGGGATAATACAGAAGGCTATGTGTGAGTATTTACATGATTGGATATGAGGGTGTAAAAGCAGTGTGTCTAATGCTGAGGGACAAAACAAGCTATAAACAGTAACTTGTCACTAAGCAAAGCAGGATATAGACACCATATACATGGCCTGTCATCAAACCCTGCGTGGGCCTTTATGCTGTTAAATCTCATATTTGGTGACACAAATTGCCGTTTCTTTCTCCCTCTCGTCCCTATAGGCACTCTTTCATTTATGACAACCTAGGTCTTCTTTCATACAGGCTTGTGATCTGTGTTTTCTAGGCCAGGCATGCACACAAACACACACACACACACACACACACACACACACACACACACACACACACACACACACACACACACACACACACACACACACACACACACACACACACACACACACACACACACACACTCTTCTTTAATTACTTATTCAGTGTCGCAGCTTACTTTCCAAAATAGAAACATAACCCACAAAATCAATTGAAACATTTCCACGACTGACAGGACTTATATTGGTAAAATATAAAACGCATCAGAACTGGCTCTGCCTTTGTTCAGTGAACACAGCAAGGCGCGGAGTGGCTCGGTATGACGGAGGGTGTGTTTGCGAGCGCCGCGGTACATTAGGGGATATTTTTTTCTCAGTCTTTGATCACTGTAGTCTTTGAAGTAACACTGGCATATAGAAAAGGAGGCAGAAGTCACAGAGAGTTCACATCGCAAACTTGGCACTGCGTACGGCTTGCTGACGGTAATCTGCATAATATATTCTTTAGATTATCAGATGAAGATAACACACAGTGGATTTGTAGATGCTGGATAAACCCCTCCCACACAGGCCTAATTAACAGCATGAGACAAGCTGGATTTGGCCTCCATTACAGTTTAGAGAGTTTAGAGAGAGAAAACATTAGAGAACAAATGTTTGTTTGGGTTGTTTTAGATGATATAAGTGGTTTGAAGTTAGGGGTGAGAGGGGGATGAGAGGGGGGTGAGAAGATGAGGTGTACTGGCTGAGCCTCAGGGAGGCGTAGGATAGAGTCATGACTGTTGTTTACTGCAGTTATAGATATAGAATTAAAGATTGTTAGTAGTAATAGTTTAAAAAATTGAAGATACCTCCAGCTGGATTGGACTGGAGCTGTCAGGTCGTGAGTTAGTTGAGCAGTACGGAGATGTATGGACACCTAACTATATTTGTGTGGAACCTTTTTAGCTTTTTGTTCATTTCATTTGGACTGTGTGTGTGTGTATAAACATGGAGCGCTGGGTAAACTGTCTAGTGCTACTTATTCTCTCCATGTCTGTAAATGTGTTAACTGAGGAGCTTAACTGGAGCAGAGAGACTAATGACAACTCAAGGGAGAGAGACATTAGCATACTGTAAGCATTCAAAGAGACTTCCAATACATACAGTGCCTTCGGAAAGTATTCAGACCCCTTGACTTTTTCCACATTTTGTTAAGTTACAGCCTTATTCTAAAATTGATTAAATAAAACAATGTCCTTAGCAATCTACTGACAATACCCCATAATGACAAAGCAAAAATAGTTTTTTTTATTTTTATGTTAGCACATTTATTAAAAATAAAAAACAAATATACCTTATTTACATAAGTATTCAGACCCTTTTCTATGAGACTCGAAATTGAGCTCAGGTGCATCCTGTTTCCATTGATCATCCTTGAGATGTTTCTACAACTTGATTGGAGTCCACCTGTGGTAAATTCAATTGAATGGACTTGATTTGTCCACTTGATTTGGGGCGGCAGGGTAGCCTAGTGGTTAGAGCGTTGGACTAGTAACCGAAAGGTTGCAAGTTCAAATCCCCGAGCTGACAAGGTACAAATCTGTCGTTCTGCCCCTGAACAGGCAGTTAACCCACTGTTCCTAGGCCGTCATTGAAAATAAGAATTTGTTCTTAACTGACTTGCCTAGTAAAATAAAATAAAAATAAATTTGTAAAGGCACACATCTGTCTATATAAGGTCCCACAGTTGACAGTGCATGTCAGAGCCAAAACCAAGCCATGAAGTTGAAGGATTTGTCCATAGAGCTCTGAGACAGAATTGTGTCGAGGCACAGATCTGGGGAAGGGTACCAAAACATTTCTGCAGCATTGAAGGTCCCCAAGAACACAGTGGCCTCCATTATTCTTAAATGGAAGAAGTTTGGAACCACCAAGACTCTTCCTAGAGCTGGCCGCCCGGCCAAACTGAGCAATCGGGGGAGAAAGGCCTTGGTCAGGGAGTTGACCAAGAACCTGATGGTCGCTCTAGAGTTCCTCTGTGGAGATGGGAGAACCTTCCAGAACGACAACCATCTCTCCAGCACTCCACCATTTAGGACTTTATGGTAGAGTGGCCAGACGGAAGCCACTTCTGAGTATAAAGCACATGACAGGTCGCTTGGAGTTTGCCAAAAGGCACCTAAAGTCTCTCAGACCATGAGAAACAAGATTCTCTGCTCTGATGAAACCTGATCTGATGGCCTGAATGCCAAGCGTCAAGTCTGGAGGAAACCTGGCACCATCCCTACAGTGAAGCATGGTGGTGGCAGCATCATGCTGTGGGGATGTTTTTCAGCAGCAGGGACTGGGAGACTAATCAGGATCGAGGCAAAGATGAATGGAGAAAAGTACAGAGAGATCCTTGATGAAAACCTGTTCCAGAGTGCTCCGGACCTCAGACTGGGGTGAAGGTTCACCTTCCAACAGGACAACGACCCTAAGCACACAGCCAAGACAACGCGGGAGTGGTTTCGGTACAAGTCTCTGAATGCCCTTGAATGGCCCCGCCAGAGCCCGGACTTGAACCCGATCTAACATTTCCGGAGAGACCTGAAAATAGCTGTGCAGCAATGCTCTTCATCCAACCTGACAGAGCTTGAGAGGATCTGCAGAGAAGAATGGAAGAACCTCCCAAAACACAGGTGTGCCAAGCTTGTAGCATGATACACAAGAAGACTGAGGCTGTAATCACTGCCAAAGTTGCTTCAACAGACCAGAGAATCTTGTTTCTCATGGTCTGAGAGTCTTTAGGTAGCTTTTGGCAAACTCCAAGCTTTTTGTTTGAAGATGTAATCTGGAGACAGGTGTTTTATACAACAGCCTGTGTTCTCTTTTCGACTCCCTCTGCATATTTGCAATCAAACGTCCAGAATTTTCTACATCTCCTTAGCTATCATACTGTAATTCCACTGATTTCAAAACTTGGTCCTCTTGAAAGTGGAGAGCAACATTTT